>NC_057801.1:716677680-716755060 GCF_018294505.1 Triticum aestivum
CATTGCTCGGCTTCAGTTAGCAGCAGTAGCAAAGGAATCGCTCGATCGGGTTCAGTTAATAGCCATCGATCGATCGCTCGGGTTCAGTAACGCGTAGCCTGCAGTGCAATCGCTCGGGTTCAGTTAGAGCCCAACGCCTCGCTCGGGTTCAGTTACAGCCCAACGCCTCGCACACACGCGCATACGTGTACGAGAGAAATGCGCATCGCTCGGCCCCCTACCACCCACCGTAACCGGGAAATCCCCGAAATTTTCCTCGGCCTCGCTTCTACCATGGTTTTTTCCATCATGGACGGCGCAAAGAATGTCATGCAGCTGTGTCTCCGTCCCACCCAGGATGAAAAGCCCATTTTCTGTCATGGTTTTTTGTCATAGAAGTAGGAGCCCGCCACATCTATGATTATACCGGGTTTTGTCACAATTATCGCCATAGAAGTGTCATAAGTATGACAGGAAAAAATTTCGTTCGGCCCAAAATGTCACGGATGTGTCTTTTTTTGTAGTAATCACTTGGCCATACGGCTTCTGCACCATAGACCGGGAAGAATGACGTATAGCATGTTGACCTGTTGGGAAGCTCCTCAACCCAGCATCCAAGAGTGCACTCAAGAGGAACCGTGAGTTGTGGCTTGATTCCGCGCAATAATTCCTGATTAGCATACTCCGCTTGACCATTGCAATGTGGATGTGCTAGTGAAGCCAGATCAAGCTAGATGTGCTCTTTCTGGCAAAACTATTTCATAGCTCCTTCGGACAGGTTAGTGCCATTATCCATGATGATGTTGTGCGGATAACCAGAACAAAAAATTAACTTCTTGAGGAGTTTAACCATTGTTGCTGCATCACAATTGCTGATTGGTTCTATTTCGACCCACTTGGTGATTTCTCAACTGCAAGTATGCAACAAAAAGGTAAGACTTTTTATCCTTCATGGCTTAAAAGGACCAACCATGTCAAGCCGATGGTTGATCAATCTTGTTGTAAGTGCATCAAGTGCCCCCTTAGTGGTTTTGGAGTATTGAAGACAAATAGGCTGAGAAACTAATGTGTTTGTGA
This sequence comes from Triticum aestivum, assembly GCF_018294505.1. Lineage (NCBI taxonomy): Eukaryota > Viridiplantae > Streptophyta > Magnoliopsida > Poales > Poaceae > Triticum > Triticum aestivum. Next base: position 716,678,737 of record NC_057801.1, read on the forward strand.
GTGTCCACAGGTAATATAGTCCCTGAAGATTTGGTTTAACACATGGAAGACGACCCCTAAAACTGGATTTCTTAAAGTGAACAATTTGATGATGAAATTGATATGACCTTTGAAAAATTGATGTGAAGACTTTGAAGCTTCAAGACTTTTGTTTTCATAGTTTCTTTTCTTCTTACTAGAGTTAGAGGAAAATTGTACTATTAAAGGGGGTCTAGGTGAAACATATATCACATTTAAAAAGTGATGCTCAAACCTACTCAAATATATACACACAAAAGCCACTTCGAGTGAAGCCTTTGGAAATCTCCGGAATAGCTGACGCATTTGCTAGAAACAATGACGGGATTCATCTGGCCACTGACGAATTTGGTCATGCTGAGGTGTTAGGAGTTTGCCAGTGTGATCTGCCTACAAGTGAGGAAATTGAGTGCCCCGACGAATATGAGAATTCAAATTCCAACCATTGCTGCGTCGCGTGCCACCTATCGAGTGGATCCTTATCCCGACAATGGTCGAATCAAAGAAGGGTATTTATGACAATTCATGTCGGGTTGCTCCCTGGCTATAAATAGCCACCCCCACAACCACTTACTATTGGCTGCTCCGAGAGGACTTGACACTTGTCATTTGAGAGCAACCCGTCCTCTGATGAATTTGAGAGAATACTAAGCGAGGAAAAACCCAGAGCTAAAGTGATTGAGCATCATTGAAGAGATTGATCTGTGTGATCTGACGTCTGTTACCTTTGAAGACTGTCATTCTTCCAGATGGTTAGGCATCATGTTCTGAGTACACCAAGATTCATTGTGGTGTGCAGGTGAACAAGTTTGTGAATGTTTTGGAAGTCTACGTTGAAGACTTACCATGAGTGATTGGACGAGGTCTGCGGGCCTTAGTTCAAGAGGAATATGGCGAGGACTGTGTGTCCTCTGAGTTGCGACTCAGCCGCCTCAACCAAACGTATAGTTGATGCAGCAACTCGAACTGGTCTACCAAACTACATTGTCTTCACCGAGCCAACCTGGTTACAAATTCCTCACCCTCTCTTACATTATTTTGCTCCTAAAGAATTCATGATCTATGCTATGATGAGTTTGAACTAAACAATTTCATCACGCTATCTTTCATTTCTTTAGTTCATATTCCTCATGTTTGTATGACTGTATGATTGCATGTTCTTCACTCCTTTGTATCCTGATTGCATGTACTCTGATTCACTGATGACTTAGTTTCCCTTGCGTTTTCTATTTTCTTCACTCTGATTTCTGACAAATTCTTTAGATTTTGACAAATTTCTAAAAATCTCCCATTCACCCCCTCTAGGAGATAACCTGCGCTTTCAATTGGTATTAGAGAAAGGTACTCCCTTGTTATGTGTGTTTTTGGTTTAATCACCTGGAGTTTTAGTTATGTCGACCGCAGGTATGATCAAGGTTTCTGCTGCGTGCCCCATCTTTGATGGCACAGACTATCCTTACTGGAAGAACAAGATGTGCATGCATCTTGAGGCAATTGGCAGCAACCTCTGGTTTGTCGTTGAGAACGGTGTTCCCATTGTTGCTCCTAGAATCAATGCTACTGATGTGAAGAGATTCAAGCAACTGGACTCACAAGCGAAGAACATCATATGTGGACATCTCAACAAAGGGCAGTATGGCAGAGTAAGTGCACTGGAAACATCAAAGTTGATCTGGGATAGGCTCTCCAAGGTCAATGAGGGACTTTCCACTCAACGCGACTCTCGAGTTGATATGCTTCGCAATCTCTTCAACTGCTTCAAGAGTCTTGATAATGAAAATGTTCAACAAAGTTTCAATTGCCTCACTGATATGTCCATTGAGCTACAAGCACTAGGTGTTGCTGACATCACCGACCATGAGGTGGTGAAGAAATTACTGAGATCTCTTGACAGCTCCTTTTACACCCTTGCCTTGATGATTCAAGAGCGTCCTGATTACAAGTCACTTGATTCTGCTGATATTCTTGAGAGACTCGGTACTCATGAATTTTAGCAAACTAAGAAGAGGGATATGTATGGTCCCAGCTATGAACGACCTCGCGCTCTGAAGGTAAAGGCTGAAGCAAAGGAAATTTCTTCATCTGAAGAAGAAGAAGAAGAAGTGTCTGAATGCAGTACTGATGATGCTGAGGAAATTGGCAGAGAACTGGTTATGCTTGTGAGGAAGTTCTAGAAGTTCTCCAAAAGGAACCGCTTTGGAAAGTCTTCAAAGTATGATTTGAAGAACACTAAAGCTTCTTCTCGTGACTACAACAAAAGAACTTACCACGAATGCAAGAAGCTAGGCCATTACATCGCTGATTGTCCCCTCTAGAAAAAGGGTCAAAGAAGAAAAGGTCTAGCAAGGATGATGACTCTGATGACAAGAAGAAGAAGTCGTCAAAATCTTCATCATCAAAGAAGAAAAGTACCTCCGGCAAGGCTCGCACATTCATCGGAAAGGAAATGGATTCTGAGGGAGAATCTGAGAAAGCTGAGGAATCGGCGGAGGAATCTGACTTAGGGGTTGCAAGCTTGGCCCTTGCTACGGAGTTCATCAGCAAGTCCATCTTCGACCATGAAGAAAAAGGTGACTCCACTAACACTGAAGACTGTGATGATGACATCACTCCCACCTATTTCTTCATGGAAAGATGTGCCAAGGATGATACTCCAAAAGCTATTGAATGGGTTTTGGACAGTGGCTGCACCAATCACATGACTGGTGACAGGAATCTCCTCACCAATGCTCCCCTTGCTACGTCTCATCTGAAGCATATCAGCTACACCAACAAAGGAAAAAAGCAAGGTATTGGGTCTAGATAAGGTTGCTATCTCAAAGGATCAACATATGGAAAAAGTGATGCTTGTCGAGTCCTAGGATACAACCTCACGTCTGTCTCAATGCTTTGTGATTTTGATATGATTGTCATCTTTGGCAAATATAGATGCATTGTGCTAATGGAATCTGACAAGTCCAAAGTCTTCGAAGGCTTTAGGAGAGGTGATTTGTATATTGTGGATTTCCCTTTAGGTCCTCAACCTGCCACGTGTCTTCTGGCAAAAGCTTCAGAGTGCTGGCTATGGTATCAACGACTTGGACACTAGCGTGAGGAATTTGAGCACACTCGTCAAGAAGAAGCACATCATTGGCGTCGAGGGCATCAAATTCGCCAAAGATCACTTTGTGGTGCTTGTGAAGCTAGAAAGATGACCAGATCCAAGCACTCCGCGAAGACAATAGTGACCACTACTTGTCCCTTTGAATTACTTCATATGGATCTCTTTGGTCCTTGTCATTATGCCACACTAACCAATGCAACATCACTTGTCGGGGAAACTAATCCACGAACACCTATGGGGCCGGCGGACCGGGCCCCTTTCGGTTCGGTGGGGGGTGGAGGTCGCACGAAGAGCAGATCGAGGCGAGGCAAACAAGCAGTTTACCCAGCTTCGGAGCTCTCCGGAGAGATAACACTCCTACTGCTGCTTGTCTGATTGTATTGAGTGGTGTTCTTGCTCTCGAGCGAGAGAGTGATGTGTTTTCTGGGCTACGAATGAATCGAAGCCGATTGTCTGAGGCTCTGAACCGAACCCCCTCTACGTTGCACATGGGCCTCCTTTTATACGCTAAAGGGGTCACCGACAGGTGGCAACGCAGAGGAGGGTAAAAACGTAAAAAGCGAGGTAGTTGACACAGTTGCTTGTACAGTGCACCCTACCTAACCCTGACGGCAGGGGACAAGGGCATTAAATGCCCGTCTGAGTCGCCCGAACAGTGCAGAAAAGGACCGTTAGGGGCGCCACCGTTCGCCACGATGGCGATCTTGTCAGCTTCGCATGCCACTGCGCACCGCTGGCTGCACAGCCTCCCGCCACGCGTGCCCGGAGAGGCCCCCCAGAGCGACACGTTGGTGGGTGCACTGGAGCGTGGACGCAGAGTGGCCGCCTGCCGTGGCAAGCGCCTTGCCGCTGTCATTATCTTCGCCGGGCCCAGAAGCTCGTCGCTCACCGGGCCTCGGTGTACCTTGTTTAGTCTTCCCGGCAAGCTCCTCTTGCCGGGACCTTGCTGCCTTGCCGGAGCGCGTGGCGCGTCGCGGCAAGTTCCTTGGAGTGCCTTGGTTGGCCTTCCCGGCAAGCTCCTCTTGTCGGGGTCTTATCTCCTTAGCTTAAATACTTTGTTCTTGGATGGCTCCAAGGGAACCTTGGGGGATCTTGGCGTTCGCCCGGCAAGCCTTTGCCGCGGGGTGCTGCAACTGCCCGTGCACAAGTTCGGGGTACTAGGGTACCCCTATTCTAGTACACCAACAGGAGCCCCCGGGCCTGGGCCAGACACGGTGCCGAGCGCTGTTGGGCCAGGCCCAAGACAGGGCACGGGCACACGCGGGCTGGGCCACGCCAAATCTTGTTCCGTATCCACCGCACTCTCCCATAACAGCACGCGTTGAATGCGGCATCGTGGGAGAGATCGTGGGTGGTTGTTTATTTGGAAGGCCGAAACGTCCGCCCCGTCCCTCTTTATAAGCAGGGGAAACAGGGGCAGTTCGTTCCCCCTCGCTGATTGCTGCTACTCCTTCTTCACAAACTCCGCCGCTCCCCCCTTCTTCTCGAAGCCGAGAGAGCAGCGCTCCGCCCCCCATTGCCACCAACCTCACCACGCCGTCGACCTTCCCCACCATCTCCGCCATGGCCCCGAAAGCCGACAAGGGAAAGGGTGTGAAGTCGGCCGAGGCGCAGCGGCTCGCGGCGCTGCGGAAGGAGCGGGCGATCTTCACCCCCCAGCTCGGCGTGCAGGAGCTGAGGGAGTACTTCTACCTCTTTTGGGCGACGGAGACGCGTGCGCATCCGCGCACGAGGGTACTCCCGGCGGCTGCCTCGGAGTCGTCTCCAAATGGGTACCCGTTCTTCCCGCTATTCTTCTATTGCGGGCTCTGCCCGCCCTTCTCGGAGTTCTTCTGTGATATTATGAACACATATGGCTTCCGCCTCCTTGACTTCACCCCCAATGCTGTCCTGACCATGGCAGTTTTCGCACACTTGTGCGAAAACTTTGTCGGAGTCCACCCTAGTGTTGCCCTTTTCCGCCACCTCTTCATACCTCGAGTAGAGAGAGGAGAGCCGCTTGCCGGAGGGATTGCCTGGGTCTCGAGAGTCGGCAAGAAAGAGGCGTACTTGGAGGGTGAGCTTCGCAGCAAGTGGGAGGAGTGGAGAGAGGAGTGGTGTTGGATCGTCGAGGAGGATCCGCAGCCCTTCACCGCCGTGCGCCAAACTCCAATAGTGCGCGGCAATGACTGGAGCAACGTGGCCCCGGAAGACAAGAGGCTGAAGATCGCCATTACTAGGATTCTTCGCCTCAGGCTTGCCGGGCTCACCGTAGGTGCTGTCGGGGCAGATTTCCTCCGCCGCTGCATTGCCCCCCTACAGGAGAGGGGGAGGCCCGCCTGGGAATTCAAGAATTCGGCGGACATCATGAGGCTGCGGCCGGGCCTCAACTATAACTTCACTGTCTTGGAGTTAGACGCAATGCTCTTGGAATTATTCAAACGCGACCCCCAGCACCCATTCACACTGCCGAGGGGCGTAGTTCCTTTGTGCAATAACTCTTCGCTTGACCGGATCCGCGCCATGATGCCGTTGTGCGATTCACACGGCATCGTCCCAACTTGGCAAGAGCCTGCGGATGATGTTGTGCGATCGTTCTTCGACACCTTGGAGGAAGTGCCGGTCCGTGTCGACGAGCAGAAGAGCCTCACCCGTGACACCACCAACAAGGAGCTGCAGCTCATCGCTACTAGGGCGGAAGAGGCTGCGGCCGCAGCTGCTGCGGGTGTATTTGGGTTTACTGTGGAGGAGCCGAACGCGCGGAGTTCATGGGCGAGGAGGAGCCTGCCGGTTCTGAAGCCGAGTCGAGCGAGGCCGGCGAGGAGGAGGCTGAGCCTTCAGAGAGCTTGCCGCAAGTGGATCCCCCGGCCCCGCCAAGGAGGCGCCTTCGCAGGGCCGGGGACGCAGCAGGGAGGCAGCCGGCTCCACAGCCACCGAGCCACGCGACGCGCTCTACCGCGGCAAGCAATGTTGCCACGGGAGCGCCTCACGCGGCAGCGGCAACTGGAGCGGGATCTTCTCGGGCCACTGCCACTGCCCCCGCCAAGCGGGCAAGGGATCCTACTCCTCCACCTCGCCGCACCGGAGGAGGGCCGGACTTCGATCTTTCCGCGCTCAGCTCCAACGAGGAGGAAGAAGAGTGAGTTTCTTTGGTGCTCTTATAATCCTTCAATCTTGCTGCTTATATCTTGTATCTGACTTGCTCCAATCTGGACTCTTTTCTTTTTAGAACACTGGCCCAGAGAGCGGCGAAGAGGGCCAAGGCCGCGGTGATCGTCATCGAGGATGACCCTATCGCGTCGGCAGGAGGTGGGCCCAAGACCACCTTGACGGACCCGGCAATCACCCCTCGGAGCAGCCCCCAGCGCAGCCCCCAGCGTAAGTTCATAGTTTAGCCTTCTGCTGCCGGGCGCGCTTGAGTGCTTTTTCCTTTGTTGATATCTTGCTTGTTGACTTGTGCAGGAGCAGAGCAGCCTCATCAGGGGCGCCCGGAGGCCGGCCCTGAAGTGCCACCTGCTCCGACTGCGCCGCCAAGGGAGGAGTCCCCGGCAAGGGAGCGCTCTCCGGCAAGGAGGGACTCACCGGCAAGGGATGGCACTGCTGATCCTGCGGCGACCGAGGCCGCAACTGAAGATCTTGGCGCAGGTAATCCACTTGCCGAGAAACTTTCCCTTGGGTTCTGCTTCTTCCATTTTTTCTTTCTTGGATTTTTGATTGATTTTCTTCCCTTCTTCATTCTTCAGACCCATCTTCGGCTGAGCCAATGGAGACAGAGGGCACCGGCGAGGAAGGTGCCGGTGCTGATGAGACCGCCGGCGAGGGGTCGGGCGATCGCACTGACGACCCTGAGGACGCAGGAGCGTCGGGCGCTGCGCCGACCGCCGAACCCTCTGCCGCTTCTGCGGAGCCGGGCTCCGAGGAGCCCCAGCCCGGTGCCTACTTGCAGGCCGGTGACAATATCTTCATCAAGCTACCCTGGGCGTCGAGCTCCAGGGCGCCGGTCGAGGGGGAGACTTTTGACGGGGAGGTGCTCGCCTCTGCTGGACTGTCATTGGTTGACGCGCCCGGCAGCAGCAGCGGCGAGCCTGAGGAGGAGCAGCTGCTGCGGAAGCTGTTGTCACTCTACCGCACCCGGCAAGCCAAGCTGGCTTCCCGGGAAGCGCTTGTCACGAAGGCGGGAGTTGACATGGAAAAGCGCGCGGAGGAGCTCCGGGGCCAAAATCAAGAAGCTCTCCGGTCCCTAGCGCAGGAGCGGGAGCGAGTAGACGAGGAGCGCACGGCCTTTCTTCTCGAGAAGGCCGAGGCTGAGGAGGAACAAAGGCTGGCCGCCGAGAAGCAGTCCGCGTGGGAAGGTGAACTAGTGCAGCGGAAGGCCCACCTCGACAGCTACGAGGAAGAGCTCGCCAAGCGTGAGCGAGCACTTGGCAGGGCGCTCAAGGAGGCAAAGGACGCCGTGGCAACTGCAGAGGCCGCCAAGAAAAAGCTAGAGGAGAAGGTGGCGCAGCTGGAGGCCGACATTGGGAAGAGAGGCGAGGAGCTTGCCGCGCTCAAGCGTGAGCGCGAGAAGGATGCTGCCGCCCACGGTGAGCTGCAAGGCCTTCTCGCTGAGAGGGGCAAGGAGCTCAGCGCCGCCAAGGATTCCAAAGCAGACCTGGAGCTGAAGCTGGCCACGCTGACGCAGACGCTGGAGGCCGTCAAGGAGCGGGAGAAGACCTTGTCGGAGAAGGTCAAGGCTGACGGGGCGCTGCTGGAGAGCATTGCAGTTACCCAGAACTCGTTCAGAGACACAGTGGAGCACTGGACCGAGGATCTGGTGAACACTGCCGCCGTACACAACGAGGAGCTGGCGCAGCTGGGGATGGTGGACTTTGGGTATCCTTCCGATGAGAGCCTTCAACCCAGTGCCAAGCTCAGCCTATTCTTCAAGGGCGTGGCGATGGCACTCCAGCGGCTCCGGGAGAGGATCCCGAAGCAGCTGGCCGATGAGTCGCGCAAAATCTGTGCCGGGGTTCTCTAGAAGGTGCTGATGAAGGTATCCTTCTGCAATCCGGGCCTCAGCTTCACCAACGTCCTCAGGTCCTTGCCGCCTGACGCTGATCTGGATGCACTCAAGGCCCTTGTCGCACCCATTGTGGACAAGGTGAGCGAGATCAAGAGAGTCGAGGGTGGACGCGTAGATTAGGCCGCCCATTTCTTCTTTTCCCTTGTCGCTGCTAGTCATGTTATGAAAACAGTCTGTTAGAGCTGCAACAAGTTATCTTTGTAATATAACTTTATTTCTGTTATCAATTGCAATGTTATTTCCTCTACTAGATTCCTTCCTTTGTATGTTTTCACCCTACGCTTCTAGGGAACTTGTCGGCGCAGGCGCCCGAGCCGCGAGCGCTGAGTGCGGAACATCAGCAGCTTGCTGGTGGCGCTGCTTCCGACAAGAAACCTTGTCGTGACTAGATGCAGCACGCTTAAGCTGTTTAGCGGACTCGAAACAAAGTAAGGGCGCAACTAGCCACGAGTTGGTTCCTCCGCGCACAGGTTTTCCATACAAAGCAGGGTCGTTCGAGGAAGATAAGTCCTGGAGCTGAAGCTGGCCACGCTGACGCAGACGCTGGAGGCCGTCAAGGAGCGGGAGAAGACCTTGTCGGAGAAGGTCAAGGCTGACGGGGCGCTGCTGGAGAGCATTGCAGTTACCCAGAACTCGTTCAGAGACACAGTGGAGCACTGGACCGAGGATCTGGTGAACACTGCCGCCGTACACAACGAGGAGCTGGCGCAGCTGGGGATGGTGGACTTTGGGTATCCTTCCGATGAGAGCCTTCAACCCAGTGCCAAGCTCAGCCTATTCTTCAAGGGCGTGGCGATGGCACTCCAGCGGCTCCGGGAGAGGATCCCGAAGCAGCTGGCCGATGAGTCGCGCAAAATCTGTGCCGGGGTTCTCTAGAAGGTGCTGATGAAGGTATCCTTCTGCAATCCGGGCCTCAGCTTCACCAACGTCCTCAGGTCCTTGCCGCCTGACGCTGATCTGGATGCACTCAAGGCCCTTGTCGCACCCATTGTGGACAAGGTGAGCGAGATCAAGAGAGTCGAGGGTGGACGCGTAGATTAGGCCGCCCATTTCTTCTTTTCCCTTGTCGCTGCTAGTCATGTTATGAAAACAGTCTGTTAGAGCTGCAACAAGTTATCTTTGTAATATAACTTTATTTCTGTTATCAATTGCAATGTTATTTCCTCTACTAGATTCCTTCCTTTGTATGTTTTCACCCTACGCTTCTAGGGAACTTGTCGGCGCAGGCGCCCGAGCCGCGAGCGCTGAGTGCGGAACATCAGCAGCTTGCTGGCGGCGCTGCTTCCGACAAGAAACCTTGTCGTGACTAGATGCAGCACGCTTAAGCTGTTTAGCGGACTCGAAACAAAGTAAGGGCGCAACTAGCCACGAGTTGGTTCCTCCGCGCACAGGTTTTCCATACAAAGCAGGGTCGTTCGAGGAAGATAAGTCAAAAATTTAAAAAAAAGTGATTGCTCAAACTTTGGCAACTTAGCTTTTCTGTCATTTGCTTCCCGGTAAGGCAAGTCCTTGTTTGAACGATGCCTGGCCCATACCACAATCTTCTCCTTCCCCCCGGCAAACTTGTGCGCGAGAGAACCTTCTTTTCCTTTAAAAGAAAAAGAAAGAAGAGAAAATAATAATATGGAGCTCTTCGGCTCGTTACTGCTTACCGGATGTAAGTGCTGCACAAAGTGTCAGATAATCACATGCAAGAAAGGAACTAATGCATGAAATGGACAAGCTGTGCGGAGCACATGGGGTTTTACTTATGCACGGGATCTGCGCCCGGCTTTGTACAAAGGATTACATGCAACAGCGGCAAGACTTGTACAAAAGGTGGTTGCCGGAACGGGTTCCGACAACCGTGCCTTATGGGAAAAACTTACGAAGATGTTCTATGTTCCAGGAGTTGCTCACTGGAATGCCATCTTCGGTCTCAAGGCGGACAGCGCCAGGCCTTGTGACTCGTCTCACCCGATAAGGGCCTTCCCACTTCGGCGTCAACTTGTTGGAATTCTTGGCGGACTGAACGCGCCGAAGAACAAGGTCGCCTTCCTCGAAGCTTCTAGCTTTAACTTTGTGGCTATGATAGCGGCGCAAAGCTTGCTGGTATCGAGCAGCTCGTACAGCAGCCTGAAGACGATCTTCCTCAAGGAGCAGCGCGTCGTCTTGCCGCAGCTGTTCTTGCTCAAGCTCATCATAAGAGAGCACTCAAGGTGATCCGTATACGAGTTCCGTGGGGAGAACTGCCTCTGATCCACAGACTAGAGCGAAAGGTGTCTGACTAGTGGCTCGATTTGGCGTCGTTCTGATCGACCAAAGAACCACCGGCAGGTCCTCGATCCAGTTTCTTCCGCACCTGTGCAGCATGTCGAAAGTCCTGGTCTTGAGCCCGCGCAGCACTTCAGCATTTGCCCTCTCTGCTTGACCGTTGCTTCTTGGATGAGCAACAGAAGCGAAGCAGACCTTGGCGCAAAGGTCTTGGACGTACTGCATGAAGGTGCGGCTCGTGAATTGCGTGCCGTTGTCGGTAATGATCCTGTTAGGGATCCCGAAACGGCAAACAATTGACCTGAAGAACTTGACTGCTGACCGTGCTGTCACCTTCCTCACTGGCTGCACTTCCGGCCACTTTGTGAACTTGTCGATTGCGACGTACAAGTACTCAAAGCCCCCGACAGCTCGGGGGAAGGGGCCGAGGATATCGAGCCCCCGGACCAAAAATGGCCAGGATAAAGGGATTGTCTGGAGAGCTTGAGCTGGCTGGTGTATCTGTTTGGAGTGGAACTGGCATGCTTCACACCTGGTTACTTGTGCAGTTGCATCCTGGAGGGCTGTCGGCCAAAAGAAACCTTGCCGGAAAGCTCTGCCGGCAAGTGCTCTTGCGCCAATGTGGTGGCCACATATGCCTCCATGTATCTCCGCCAACAGCTTTTGTCCATCTTCCCGGCGAATGCACTTCAATTTCACACCGTTGAGTCTTCTTCTGTACAGTATGCTATCGACAAACTGGTACATACTTGACTGCCGGGCTACTCTTTCCGCTTCTTCTTGCTCTTCGGGAAGTTCTCCTGTCTGAAGGAAATGGACAATCTGCTGTGCCCATGCTGGAGCTTGTGGCTCGACAACATGGATTAAAGGCGCATCTGCTGCTGCGGGAACATCCGCTTCCACGGCAAGGACTTGTGGTCCTGCTGGAGCTTGATGTTCCCCGGCAAGCTTGCCGGAGCAAAACTTGTCGGGAGCGTCTGCTTCAACGGAACAAACCATAAGGCTTGCCGAAGCAGACTGCCCCTCAGCATCCTTGGTGTTGATCTTGGGGACTTTCTTGGCGGCGGCTTCGGGGAGCTCTGCCGGAAAGTAGTCGCCGGAAACCAACTTCCTCTTCTTGCTTTGTCCAGTTGATGGTGTTACGGATGGTTGAGTCAACTTAAGCACAAAGATCCCTGGTTCCACAGGTAACTTTAGTGCGGCGCACTTTGACAGGCCGTCAGCAATATCATTCTGAGCTCTTGGGATATGCTCCATTTGTAGGCCGTCAAAGTGCTCTTCTAGCTTCCTCACTTCATCGACATACACTTCCATCAACGGACTCTGGTAGTTCTTATTCACTTGTCGGACGACAAGCTGTGAGTCACCCCTGACAATGAGCTTCTTGATCCCAAGGTCTGCTGCGATTCTGAGACCGGCAAGCAATCCTTCATACTCTACAGTATTGTTGGTTGCTTGCTCTTTGGGAAAGTGCATCTGGACTATGTGCTTGAGGTGTTCTCCGGTGGGTGCGACAAGCAGCACGCCTGCACCGGCGCCTTGCAGCGAGAAGGCACCATCAAAGTACATCAGCCACTCTTTGCTTGCCTCTTTGACGGGGATGCTTGTTTCTGAAATTTCTTCATCTGGTGTTGGCGTCCATTCTGCTATGAACTCTGCCAATGCTCTGCTTTGGATAGTTGAGGTGCTCTCAAACTTGAGGCCAAATCTTGACAGTTCCAGCGCCCACTCGACAATCCTGCCCGTTGCTTCTGGATTTTGCAGTATCCTCTTCAGCGGAAAGCGAGTGACGACTGTGATCTCATGTGCTTGGAAGTAATGGCGCAGCTTTCTCGAGGCTATGAGGAGGCCGAAAAGCAACTTCTGCACACCAGAGTACCTTGATCTAGCCCCCTGCAGAAGAGAATTGACAAAGTAAACTGGGTGCTACACCATTCTCCTTGGCATCTTATCATGTTCCTACGCAAAGCCATGTTTGTCGGGACCATAGCTTGTCGGCGAAGCCCCCTGCTTGTCGCTGGATGGATCTGCCGTGATTGCTGGCTCATCATCCGCCTCCCTCTCCGCCACTAACGCAGCACTAACCACTTGATTGGTTGCCGCTATATACAGCAGCAACTTCTCTTGCGGCTTAGGTGCGACAAGCGTTGGAGTGGAGGACAGGTATCTCTTCAAGTCCTGCAGCGCAGCCTCCGCTTCTGGAGTCCATTTCATTGGACCTGCCTTTTTCAAAATTTTGAAAAATGGCAGGGCGCGCTCAGCAGATCTAGAGATAAACCTGCTGAGAGCAGCCACGCAACCGGCAAGCCTTCGTACATCCTTGACGCGCTTTGGTGCATCGATCTGCTCAATGGCTTTGATCTTGTCGGGAATGGCTTCAATTCCCCGCTGAGACACGAAGAACCCGAGAAGCTTGCCGGAAGGGACTCCAAACACGCACTTCTCGGGGTTAAGCTTGAGGTTGATTTTGCGCAGGTTTGCAAATGTCTCGTCTAAATCTTGAATCAAGGTCGCTTTGTTCTTGCTCTTGACCACTGTGTCATCCATGTAAGCTTCCACATTTCTGTGTATTTGTGGCTCAAAAGCATGTTGGACTACCCTTGCGAATGTTGAACCAGCATTCTTCAAACCGAAAGGCATCCGTACGAAGCAGTACGTGCCACACGGGGTGATAAATGTGGTTTTCTCTTCATCTTCTTCTGCCATGAAGATCTGATGGTATCCTGAGTATGCATCAAGAAATGAAAGCAAATCACATCCGGCTGTGGAGTCAACAATCTGGTCAATACGCGGCAAGGGAAATGGGTCTTTGGGACAAGCTTTATTAACATCAGTGAAGTCAATACAAAGTCTCCATTTCCCGTTAGCTTTGCGCACAACAACAGGATTGGCCAACCACGTGGGATGGAGTACTCCTCTGACAAGGCCTGCTGCTTCCAACTTCTTGATTTCTTCTGCGATGAATTCTTGGTGCTCTACTGCCTGCTTCCTGACTCTCTGCTTGACGGGCCGCGCATGAGGACAGACGGCAAGGTGGTGCTCAATCACTTTCCTGGGAACACCGGGGATATCAGACGGTTGCCACGCAAACACGTCGACATTCGCCCGTAGGAAAGCAACGAGCGCGCTTTCCTATTTGGGGTCAAGAGTGGCGCTGATGGTGAAGGTACCACCAGTGCCATCCTCCTTGGCGGACACCTTCTTAGTCTCAGGTGGAGCTGCCATTGCCTTCTTACACTTGTCGGTGGAGCTCGATGGTGCGTCCTCGACGGTAGCGCAGCACTCCGAAGAGGTGCGCTTGTCGGAATGGGCATCAGAGCTCTTGCTGGACTTGGTCTTCTTCTCCCCCCCGGGAGCTTCAGCGGCAAGTGTCCTTCGTTCTGCTGCGGCAGCTGCTTCCCGGTAGATCTTGTCGGCACAGATAAGAGCATCCTTCTTGTTGCCAGGGACAGAGATGACACTTATTGGGCCTGGCATTTTCAGTACGTTGTACGCATAGTGAGAGGCTGCCATGAACTTGGCGAGTGCCGGACGACCAAGGATTCCATTGTAAGGTAATGGAAAGTCGGCAACGTCAAACGTGACCCTCTCAGTCCTGAAGTTCAGCTCACTGCCAAATGTTACCGGCAACGTGATCTTTCCCTTTGGCTTGCTCCTTCCCGGGTTGATTCCTTGAAATGTGCCAGTCTCTTCGAGCTCGCTGTCAGGGATCTGGAGCTTCTGGAGCACCGCGGAGGAGATCAGGTTCAAGCCGGCCCCGCCGTCAACTAGCATCTTAGTGACCTTGAGGTTGCGAATTGTTGGTGAAACCAACATCGGCAAGCACCCGACCACAGTTATGTGATCCGGGTGGTCCTCAATATCAAAGATGATAGGCGTGCTGGACCATTTCAGAGGCTTGCGTGACTCGACGGGTGGTTCTGCTGCATTAACTTCCCGCATCCACTACTTGAGCTGGCGGTGCGAGGCATGCAGAGAAGCACCACCGTCAACGCACAGGACCTCTGTAGCTTTCTGGAACTCCTGCTCATCAGTCTCCTCATCATCCATATCTTCATCGTCGCCGTCATCTTCATCCTTGTCACGGCCGCGAGGAGGTCTGTCTCCTTGCCACTGCTTGGCCTTGCCGCGGCGTCCTCCTCGGCCGGGGCGTTTCTTGCCGGATCCACCAGCTCCTTCCTGGGCCTTCTCCTTGTCGCGCCGCTCGTATTCTGCTTTCTGTTGCTCAACAAGCTGCTCGACTCTCTTACAGTTCTGAAGATCATGGCCCTTGGTGCGGTGAATCTTGCAATACTGCTTGTTGGGGCCGTCCTGCTTGTCGGCGACTGCTGCCTCCGCGGCAACCTCCTTACCGGAGTCACCAGCTTTGGCTTCCTTGGCGCCGCCACCGTTGCCGAACTGCTCAACAACTAGCACTTCTTTGTCTTTCCTCCTTCTGTTGTTCCGCCGCCAGTTTTTCCTTGTCGGGGCAGCATCTTCGCTGTCAGATCCTCCCGCTCCTATATTTTCTCCGGGAGTCTCCTCCCTTCCTCAGCACGCGCACACTTGTCGGCCATTGCATATAACTCACTGACGTCCCTGATCTTGCACATCGCCATTTCCTCCCGCATCCTGCGGTTCCGCACGTTCTGATGGAACGCGCTGATCACCGCGGCAGGGTGGACATCTGGGATGTTGTGCTGCACACTACTGAATCTCTGAATGTACTTGCGCAGGGGCTCTCCTTCCTTCTGGGCGAGCAGATGAAGATCACTCTCCTGGCCATGAGGCTTGTGTCCGCTGGTAAATGCGCCGACAAACTGGTGGCACAGATCAGCCCAAGAGGATATGGAGTTATCCGGCAAGTGCATGAGCCAGGATCTGACGTTGGGCTTGAGCACCAGCAGGAAGTAGTTGGCAAGGATCTTGTCATCTCGTCCCCCGGCAGCTTGCACCGCAATGGTGTAGATGCTGAGGAACTCTAACGGATGCGTCTTGCCGTCATACTTCTCCGGTACGTCAGGCTTGAAGTTCTTTGTACTGGGCCACTGGACTTGCCGCAGCTCATGAGTGAACGCAGGACAACCTACCGCATACGGCAGATCGCCTGGTTCCCCTGGCGCATGCATGTCAACAGAGGGCCCAGCGCGCTTGTCGGATTGACGTCGCGCTTCTCTTCGGCGCTCGATGCGGGTTCGACGTCTTCTTGTTGTCGATCATGAAGAACTTGGCGCTGATCGCGACGAGCTCATGGATCCGACGATGCGGTGGAGTCGCTGTCGAGGTGGATCCGGCGAGTCGGCGATCTTGGCCTTCGGGGCGGTGATTGCATGGTAGTTGCCCCTCCGCCCGTTTCGTCGCCACCGGCTCGCGTCCGGCGGTCCTGCCGCGGCGGCAACGCGCTCGGCCGCCATGGAGTGTCGCCGTTGGCGTAGCCGATGAGACTCTGAATGGTGACTCTCCATTCGTCGCTCTTGTCTGACGTCGGAGGGTAATCTAGGAGAAGTTGAGCTCGCGCCAAAGCTTCTGCTGGAGTGGTGGGTGGCAGTGGCGGACGGCGCGAGGAACAGGACGTGCTCGAACTTCTAACTATGTTAGAAGGAGCAGTATCCCGTCCAGGCGATCGTGCCCCGCTCGTGTCAGCACGCTGGCGTGCATGCTGATCTTGAGCGCCCCGAGATCCACCAGCGTATCTTGCGTATGGCACTGCTAGTGCCATGACGCTGTTGATCTTGCGCCTCTTGAGAGTGGCGTGGGACATGTACAGTTTCCGAGGTTTGTGCAGCCTTGTTCTTGGACCTGGCGGCATCATGAGTTTCCTCGTCGACGTCCTTTCTTCCGCCGGCGTCCATCCCACCACTCATTTGCTCCAACGGTGGCGGAAGTGACGTGGATGGAGCGGCTGCTGCCGAAGTCTTCTTCTTCGGCGGCATGTTGATGAAGGGAATAAAGATCTAGCTCGTGTGAACGCCGGATCTGGTTCACACAATCTCAACACCCCCTACCTGGCGCGCCAAAGATGTTAGGGAAACTGATCCACGAACACCTATGGGGCCGGCGGACCGGGCCCCTTTCGGTTCGGCGGGGGGCGGAGGTCGCACGAAGAGCAGATCGAGGCGAGGCACACGAGCAGTTTACCCAGCTTCGGAGCTCTCCAGAGAGATAACACTCCTACTGCTGCTTGTCTGATTGTATTGAGTGGTGTTCTTGCTCTCGAGCGAGAGAGTGATGTGTTTTCTGGGCTACGAATGAATCGAAGCCGACTGTCTGAGGCTCCGAACCGAACCCCCTCTACGTTGCGCATGGGCCTCCTTTTATACGCTAAAGGGGTCACCGATAGGTGGCAACGCAGAGGACGGTAAAAACGTAAAAAGCGAGGTTGTTGACACAGTTGCTTGTACAGTGCACCCTACCTAACCCTGACGGCAGGGGACAAGGGCATTAAATGCCCGTCTGAGTCGCCCGAACAGTGCAGAAAAGGACCGTTAGGGGCGCCACCGTTCGCCACGATGGTGATCTTGTCAGCTTCGCATGCCACTGCGCACCGCTGGCTGCACAGCCTCCCGCCACGCGCGCCTGGAGAGGCCCCCAGAGCGACACGTTGGTGGGTGCGCTGGAGCGTGGACGCAGAGTGGCCGCCTGCCGCGGCAAGCGCCTTGCCGCTGTCGTTATCTTCGCCGGGCCCAGAAGCTCGTCGCTCACCGGGCCTCGGTGTACCTTGTTTAGTCTTCCCGGCAAGCTCCTCTTGCCGGGGCCTTGCTGCCTTGCCGGAGCGCGTGGCGCGTCGCGGCAAGTTCCTTGGAGCGCCTTGGTTGGCCTTCCCGGCAAGCTCCTCTTGCCGGGGTCTTATCTCCTTAGCTTAAATACTTTGTTCTTGGATGGCTCCAAGGGAACCTTGGGGGATCTTGGCGTTCGCCCGGCAAGCCTTTGCCGCGGGGTGCTGCAACTGCCCGTGCACAACTTCGGGGTACTAGGGTACCCCTATTCTAGTACACCGACATCACTATTTATGGATTCATCATAGTTGATGATTATTCTCATTACACCTAGGTGCATATCATTACCTTCAAGACTGAAGTACGTGGCGTCTTCAGATGGTTCGCTAATCGTGCCATGACGAATTATGGCATCAAGATCAAGCATATCAGAAGTGACAACGACACCAAGTTCAAGAATGCAGGCCTTGATGACTATCTTGACGAACTTGGTATTACTCATGAGCTATCTGCTCCTTATACTCAGCAGAATGGAATTGTTGAACACAAGAATAGGACACTCATTAATATGGCCCGCACTATGCTTGATGAATACAAGACATCTCGTCGATGGTGGCCTGAAGCAATTTATGTTGTCTGTCACATCATCAATCCAGTATATCTTCACAAATTCCTCAAGAAGACTTCATATGAGCTCCTCACTGACAAGGATCCCAATGTAAGTTATTTCAAAGTCTTTGGTGCAAAATTCTAGATTAGAGATTCACATCACAATTCCAAATTTGCACCGAAAGCACATGAGGGTTTTTTAATTTTTGGTTACGAAAAGGACTCGCACGCCTGCAGAGTCTTCAACACCTACCACAATAAGGTTGTTGAAACGGTGGATGTCCAGTTTGATGAAACTAACAGCTCGCAAAGAGAGCACCTGCATCCTATGCTAGATGAAGTGCCTCCTGAGGAATCTATCAAGATGATGGACACCGGTTAAATAGTGCCAAATGAAGAAATAGCTGAAGAGGAAGTAATCATTTCCCGTCATGAAGAAACTGCTACTCCTGAAGAAAATGACCCTGAAGAAAATGCTCAACCTCAACAAGGCCCTCGTCCAACTCATCCACGAGTGACGAATGAAGTACATATTGAGAAGATCCTCGACAACAACAATGCACCTGGTCCTCTCACTCTCTCAAGAGCTTCACATTTAGCTAACTTTTGTGGGAATTTTTCATTTGTCTCTATCACAGAGCCCACCAAAGTTGATGAAGCATTTCTGGAGCCTGAGTGAATTCAAGCCATGCAAGAAGAATTGCAACAATTCGAGCTCAACAATGTGTGGGAACTCGTGAATCATCTTGATCCATGCAAGCACAATATCATAGGCAATAAGTGGATCTACCACAACAAGCAAGGCAAAAATAGCCAATGCAAGTGGTAAGAAATAAGCCCCGTCTTGTAGCACAAGGCTACACACAGGTTGAGGGTATTGATTTCGGTGAAACTTTTGCACCTGTTGCTAGGCTTGAAGCTATTCTTATATTGCTTGCATATGCTAACCATCACAATATTCTCCTATATCAAATGGATATGAAAAGTGCATTCCTCAATGGTAAGCTCGAGGAAGAAGTATATGTTGCTCAAACACCAGGATTTGAGGATCTAAAGCATCCTAACAAAGTCTTCCGATTGAACAAGGCTCTCTATGGCCTCAAGCAAGTCCCACGGGCTTGGTATAATACTCTGGAGGAATTCCTGAAGAAAAAGGGTTTCAAACCCGGTTCACTTGACCCTGCTCTTTTCACTAAGTCTTATGACGGTGAATTGTTCGTATGCCAAATATATGTTGATGACATTGTCTTTGGTTGCACTAACAAGTGTTTTAGTGATGAATTTGCATATATGATGCGTGAAGAATATCAGATGTCTATGATGGGAGAATTGAAATTCTTCCTTGGTCTTCAAATTCACCAACAACCCAATGGCATCTTCATTTCTCAAGAGAAATACCACAAAGATTGGCATGCAAGATTGCAAAGGCCTTAAAATTCCAATGCCTACTAATGGTCAACTCGGCATTGACGAATATGGTAAAGCTTTCGATCAGAAGGTATATCGCTCCATCATTTGTTCGCATCTTTACCTATGTGCATCTAGGCTAGATATTATGCTTAGTGTTTGCATGTGTGCCTGATTTCAAACAACACCGAAGGAATCACACCACTAGACTGTGAAACAAATTCTTCTATATTTAGCTCACACACCAATGCTTGGATTATGGTATCCCAAGGGCCCATCTTTTGATCTAGCTGGATTTTCTGATTCTGATTACGCTGGAGCTCGTGTGGATCACAAGTCTACATTAGGCACATGACATCTCCTTGACGATCTCTTGTTTGTTGGTCCTTAAAGAAGCAGACTAGCGTGGCACTTACCACAGCTGAGGCTGAATACATTGCCGATGGTGCCTACTGCTCACATTTGCTATGTATGAAGCAAACCCTCAAGGACTATGGCATCAACATGAAGAAAGTCCCTCTCTTCTGTGACAACGAGAGTGGTATCAAGATTGCCCACAACCCAGTGCAACATTCAAAGACGAAGCATATTCAGATTCGTCACCATTTTCTTCATGATCATGTGCTAAAGGGAGACATTGTCATCGACCATGTGAAGACTGAAGACCAGCTTGCCGATATCTTCACTAAGCCCTTGGATGAAAAGAGGTTCTACAAGTTGTAGTATGAGCTAAACATCTTAGAATCTTTGAATGTCCTCTGAAGTGGACACACATCCTAACGCTTATGCATTTTTGATGAATTTGATGCACAAGACACGGAGTAACTTAATGAAGACTAACCCTCTAAGTGTGAAGAAATCAATGAAGAACTCGACTCTCAGAATCCTATGATAATTGTACGTGGTGTCTGAAATCATCACAGTTCTTATACGATGGGTAACGCCACCACCTCTTTATGACATTCTTCAAATTTGAGTATTGCGTCATTTGCAATTTCGTCAAACTTTTCAAATTCGTCATTTGAGGTTATTCTTCACTTCTTATCATTTATGCTTTTATTGGATCTCTTCATGTCCTCAACAACATCCACATATTGCTAATTCTTTAATTTGGTTTCTTCATCTATGTGGATGTGATTTGACCCGCTCCCCTCTATGCTAAGCTCAACCCACTCTGTTCACAATTTCTTCATATGTGTTCTACTTGACACTGTTTGAAGTCTTCACTGCGTCCTTGACAGGTGAAGAAATAGCAAACACATTTTTTTAAACTACCAAATATATATATTCTGGTGGTTGCCACAGTAACTTCATTTCGTGCTTCACACGCATGGATAAGTGCGAAAATGCATGTGACATGTGTCACCAAGATGCTAATGGTCATGGGCTTATTCGTCCAAAAGTTTTGGACCCCTCAGTTTTCACTGCGGCTATAAATATCCTTGACCTGGTCAACGTTATTTCACTTCACCTCCCAGCTCCTGTTGCTCTCAGTCCTCAAACCCTAGCATTGCCGCTGGATCTCATCGCCGCCGGAGAAGAAGAGCTTCACTGCTCGACTTCTTTGTTGACGTACTCGCGCTGGACGCGGATTTCTTCACCTCCATCACGGGCATAGATGTCTTTCGTCGCTAAGTTAGGGCACGGGAGATCTGAGCTGACGATTTCCATCGCCTTGTCGTCCAGATTGTCGAGTTCATCTCTGGAGTAAATAAATGCTTATTTACTGCCCTCTTTCATCTTCACTCCACTCAAAAATCTTCAAGTGTTGTTTTACCACTCTTTCAATTCTTAAGCACTTCCTTTTGACCAGTTTTGTGTATTTCATCATAGTTATACTTAACAACTAGATTCCTCAATTATGCAATTGCTTCAATCTGTACAACTCTGAAACCTAAGTCAAGAACACTTGATGAAATTCTTCAAGGCGATAAGGGTAAATTTCCTCAACTAGTTTATTTTGAAAATCTTTGAGAATACATGTAACTCTTCCCTATTTCCTCGCAACTATACTCTATTCACAGGTACAAATGTTTGCCGACGAATCTCAAGTTTCACATCAAATTAATTCATTTGCAGCACAGCTTGAGGAAAAACTTCAAACTTCATCAGAGTCCTCACAAGTTCAAAAACCTCAGTTGAAGAAAATGGCTGAAGGAAAGAGGACACATAAATGTGGCAAAACGAAAAAAGAACTGACACAGCGGCCATGTACCCATGGACCCGGGGAATGTGAACCATTAGGTAGAGTTTTAGCTGAAAGAAAACCAGGTCAATCTTCCGATCGTGAGTCTTTACAAGCTTGAAACAACTTAAGCACAGGCGGGAGTCGGCTTTTGAGATCCCTGGCAACTTGTATGAAGGGTACTACACGCCTAACGAGAATGTTCTTGGCCCATAAACTGACAAGTAGTGCAAGACTCGTATGCAAAGGATAAAACGCAAATGAGCATATGAGTGGAGAGCTTGCAAATATGTCACTCCCAAGTACATGAAGGAATTGCTACGTCTTGAGCTAGCGTTGGTTTTCCCCGAAGAGGGGAGGGTGATGCAGCAAGTGTAGCTTAAGTATTTCCCTCAGTTTTTGAGAACCAAGGTATCAATCCAGTAGGAGGCTCCTCAAAAGTCCCACGCACCTACACAAACAAACTAAGAACTCGCAACCAACGCAATAAAGGGGTTGTCAATCCCTTCACGGCCACTTGCGAAAGTGAGATCTGATAGAGATAAAATGATAAGATAAATATATTTTTGGTATTTTATAATATAAATGCAGAAAAGTAAAGATGCAAATAAAGGTAGATTTAAATCAAATATGATAAGAGATAGACCCGGGGGCCATAGGTTTCACTAGAGGCTTCTCTCGAGAGCATAAGTATTACGGTGGGTGAACAAATTACTGTCAAGCAATTGATAGAAAAGCGAATAATTATGACGTTATCTAGGCATCATCGTGTATATAGGCATCACATCCAAAACTAGTAGACCGACTCCTGCCTGCATCTACTACTATTACTCCACACATCGACCGCTATCCAGCATGCATCTAGAGTATTAAGTTCATAAGAACGGAGAACGCATTAAGCAAGATGATATGATGTAGAGGGATAAACTCATGCAATATGATATAAACCCCATCTTGTTATCCTCGATGGCAACAATACAATACGTGTCTTGCAACCCTTTCTGTCACTGTGTAAGAACACCACAAGATTGAACCCAAAGCTAAGCACTTCTCCCATGTCAAGAAAGATCAATCTAGTAGGCCAAACCAAACCGATAATTCAAAGAGACTTGCAAAGATAACTCAATCATACATAAAAGAATTCAGACAAGATTCAATTAATAACCATAGATAAATCTGATCATAAACTCACAATTCATTGGATCTTGACAAACACACCGCAAAAAGAGATTACATGGAATAGATCTCCACAAGAGAGGGGGAGAACATTGTATTGAGATCCAAAAAGAGAGAAGAAGCCATCTAGCTAATAACTATGGACCCATAGGTCTGTGGTAAACTACTCACAACTCATAGGAGAGGCAAAGGATGCTGATGTAGAGGCCCTCTATGGTCGATTCCCCCTCCGGCAGAGTGCCGGCAAAGGCTCCAAGATGGGATCTCGCGGATACAGAAGGTTACGGTGGTGGAAATTGTGTTTTGTGGTGCCCCTGGATGTTTTCGGGGTCCGTAGGTATATATAGGAGGAAGAAGTACGTCGGTGGACGCCCGAGGGGCCCATGAGACAACGGGGCCCGCCCCTAGGGGGGTGCGCCCTCCTATGTCGTGGGGCCTTTGGAGATTTCTTGACTTGCACTCCAGGCTCTCCAGATCAGATTTGTTCCAAAAATAACGCTCCCGAGGGTTTCATTCCATTTGGACTCCGTTTGATATTCCTTTTCTTCGAAATACTGAAATAGGCAAAAAACAGCAATATGGGCTGGGCCTCCGGTTAGTAGGTTGGTCCCAAAAATGATATAAATATGTAGAATAAAGCCCATAAGCATCCAAAACAGGTAATATAATAGCATGGAACAATCAAAAATTATAGATACATTGGAGATGTGTCAAGCATCCCCAAGCTTAATTCCTGCTCGTCCTCGAGTAGGTAAATGATAAAAAGAGAATTTTTGATGTGGAATGCTTCCTAGCATAATTCATAATGTAATTTTCTTTCATTGTGGCATGAATGTTCAAATCCAAGTAATACAAAATAAAATTTCATATTGACATAAGAAATAGTAATACTTCAAGCATACTAAGCAAGTAATCATGTCTTCTCAAAATAGCATGGCCAAAAGAAAGTTATCCCTACAATATCATATAGTCTGGCTAAGCTCTGTCTTCATCACACAAAGTATTTAATCATGCACAACCCCGATGATGAGCCAAGCAATTGTTTCCTACTTTAATAATCTCAAACTCTTTCAACTTTCACGCAATACATGAGCGTGAGCCATGGACATAGCACTATATGTGGAATAGAAAGGTGGTTTTGGAGAAGACAAAAAGGAAGAAGATAGTCTCACATCAACTAGGCGTATCAACGGGCTATGGAAATGCCCATTAATAGATATCAATGTGAGTGAGTAGGGATTGCCATGCAACAGATGCACTAGAGCTATAAATATATGAAAGCTCAACAAAAGAAAACTAGTGGGGTGCATCCAACTTGCTTGCTCACGAACACCTAGGGCACTTTGAGGAAGCCCATCATTGGAATATACAAGACAAGTT
Organism: Triticum aestivum; assembly: GCF_018294505.1. Taxonomy (NCBI): domain Eukaryota; kingdom Viridiplantae; phylum Streptophyta; class Magnoliopsida; order Poales; family Poaceae; genus Triticum; species Triticum aestivum. The sequence goes on from NC_057801.1 coordinate 716,702,604, forward strand.
CTATAATGAAAAATTCCCACTAGTAAATAAAAGTGACAACATATGAGACTCTCTATCATGAAGATCATGGTGCTACTTTGAAGCACAAGTGTGGTAAAAGGATAGTAGCATTGTCCCTTCTCTCTTTTTCTCTCATTTTTTTATTGGGCCCTTTCTCTCTTTTTTTATGGCCACCCTTTTTTTTCCTCATCCCGACTTATGGGGGAATCATAGTCTCCATCATCCTATCCTCACTGGGACAATGCTCTAATAATGATGATCATCACACTTTTTTTTACAACTCAATTACAACTCGATACTTAGAACAAAATATGACTCTATATGAATGCCTCCGGCGGTGTACCAGGATATGCAATGAATCAAGAGTGACATGTATGAAGATATGAAGGTGGCTTAGCCACAAATACAATGTCAACTACATGTTTATGCAAAGAGCAATATGACAAAAGTAATGTGTGTCATATGAACGGGACGGTGGAAAGTTGCATGGCAATATATCTAGGAATGGCTATGGAAATGCCATAATAGGTAGGTATGGTGGCTGTTTTGAGGAAGGAGTATGGTGGGTGTATGGTACCGGCGAAAGTTGCACGATACAAGAGAGGCTAGCAATAATGGAGGGGTGAAAGGAGTGCGTATAATCCATGGACTTAACATTAATCAAAAGAACTCACATACTTGTTGTAAAATTTTAGAAGTCATCAAAAACCAAAGCACTACACGCATCCTCCTAGGGGGATAGATTGGTAGGAAAAGACCATCGCTCGTCCCCGACTGCCACTCATAAGGAAGACAATCAATAAATAAAATTGTGCTCCAACTTCATCACAAAGCGGTTCACCATACGTGCATGCTACGGGAATCACAAACTTCAACACAAGCATTCTTTAAATTCATAATCACCCAACTAGAATGAATTTAATATTACTACCTCCATATCTCAAAACAATTATCAAGCATCAAATTGATCATAGCATCCAATTCACTTTCTATGATAGTTTTTATTATACCCAACTTGGATGCTCATCATTCTAGGACCAACTTTGTAACAAAAGCAAATAACATGCTGTTCTAAAAGACTCTCAAAATGATATAAGTGAAGCATGAGAGACTAGCAATTTCTTCAAAATTAAGACACCACCGCCGTGCTCTAAAAGATATAAGTGAAGCACTAGAGCAAAAACTATCAAGCTCAAAAGATATAAGTGAAGCACATAGAGTATTCTAGCAAATTATAATCAAATATTCCTCTCCCAAAAGGTGTGTTACAGCAAGGATGATTGTGGTAAACTAACAAGCAAAGACTAATATAATACACGACACTCCAAGCAAAACACATATCATGTGGCGAATAAAAATATAGCTCCAAGTAAAGTTACCAATGAACGAAGACGAAAGAGGGGATGCCTTCCCGGGGCATCCCCAAGCTTAGGCTTTTGGCTACTCTTGAATATCTTGGGGTTCTATGGGCATCCCAAAGCTTAGGCTCTTGCCACCCTTTATTCCATAGTCCATAAAGGCTTTAGCCAAAACTTGAAAACTTCACAACACAAAACTCAACAGGAAATCTTATAAGCTCCGTTAGCAAAAGAAAAGAAAACCACCACCTAAGGTACTGCAATGAACTCATTCTTTATTTATTTTGGTGTTAAACCTACTGTATTCCAACTTCCTTATGGTTTATAAACTAATTTATTAGCCATAGATGCATTGAAATAAGCAAACAACACACGAAAAACAGAATCTGTCAAAAACAGAACAGTCTGTAGCAATCTGTAACTAACGCAAACTTCTGGAACTCTAAAATTCCTACCAAAATAGGAAGTACTGGATAATTTGTCTATTGATCAACGGCAAAACGAATCAATGCAAAATCACGTTTCTGTGATTTATTGATTTTTTTCTCGTGAGCGCAAAGTTTCTGTTTTTCAGAAGAATCAAATCAACTATCATCATGGCTTATCCTATAGGTTCTACTTGGCACAAACACTAATTTAAAAGAGGAAAACACATCTAAACAGAGAGTAGATGCAAGATTTATTCCTAAACAGGAGCAAAAACAAAGAACATAAAGAAAAATTGGGTTGCCTCCCAACTAGCACTATCGTTTAACGCCCCTAGCTAGGCATAAAAGCAAGGATAGATTTAACTAGTGCCATCTTTGATTTTCAGTTTCTTAGCACAGTCATGCTCGAATTCGGGAGGTTCTTTACGTTTCCCTTCATACTCGGAAATTTTAAGATCCAAAGAATCCAACCGCTCATTACACAGGGTAATCAACATATTCATGCGGTGAAGATTTCCGCTGACACTTTAAGAGGCTCAAGAGATTTTTGTAAAAAAATTGTTACTTCACAAATCTTTCCAAACACTTGGGTTTGTTCTTGGGTAGGATGTGGCCCTCCCTTTTGAGGTAGTGTTCCCACTATTCCCTCTATAATTTCATGCGCAATAGTAGGATCAATTTCAATAAAGTTTCCCTTGGCAATGCAGTCCAAGAGTTGTCTATGCGTCATGTTTAGCCCAACATAAAAACTGCAAAGAAGAATTCTAAAGTTCACCTCTAGGGTGCACTTGCAATAAGATTCCATCATCCTATACCAAGCATCTTTCAAATTTTCTCCTTGCCTTTGCTTGAAGTGAAGGACTTCAAACTCGGGAGACAAAGGAGCGGACAAGGAACTAGCCATAGCGAGAAAACACACGGGCAACGGAAAAAGGCGAGTGAAAAGAGAGGAGGAGATTGGGAAAGAGAGGCGAATAAAACGGCAAGGGTGAAGTGGGGGAGAGGAAAACGAGAGGCAGATGGCAAATAATGTAAATGCGAGGGAGATGGGTTTGTGATGGGTACTTGGTATGTCTTGACTTGAGCGACGACCTTCCCGGCAACGGCGCCAGAAATCCTTCTTGCTACGTCTTGAGCTAGCGTTGGTTTTCCCCAAAGAGGAGAGGGTGATTCAGCAAGTGTAGCGTAAGTATTTCCCTTAGTTTTTGAGAACCAAGGTTCAATCCAGTAGGAGGCTCCTCAAAAGTCCCACGCACCTACACAAACAAACTGAGAACTCGCAACCAACGTAATAAAGGGGTTGTCAATCCCTTCACGACCACTTGCGAAAGTGAGATTTGATAGAGATAAAATGATAAGATAAATATATTTTTGGTATTTTATAATATAAATGCAGAAAAGTAAAGATGCAAATAAAGGTAGATTGAAATCAAATATGATAAGAGATAGACCCGGGGCCATAGGTTTCACTAGAGGCTTCTCTCGAGAGCATAAGTATTACGGTGGGTGAACAAATTACTGTCAAGCAATTGATAGAAAAGCGAATAATTATGACGTTATCTAGGCATCATCATGTATATAGGCATCACGTCCAAAACAAGTAGACCGACTCCAACCTGCACCTACTACTATTACTCCACACATCGACCTCTATCCAGCATGCATCTAGAGTATTAAGTTCATAAGAACGGAGTAACGCATTAAGCAAGATGATATGATGTAGAGGGATAAACTCATGCAATATGATATAAACCCCATCTTGTTATCCTCGATGGCAACAATACAATACGTGTCTTGCAACCCTTTCTGTCACTGTGTAAGAACACCGCAAGATTGAACCCAAAGCTAAGCACTTCTCCCATGTCAAGAAAGATCAATCTAGTAGGCCAAACCAAACCGATAATTCGAAGAGACTTGCAAAGATAACTCAATCATACATAAAAGAATTCAGACAAGATTCAATTAATAACCATAGATAAATCTGATCATAAACTCACAATTCATAGGATCTTGACAAACACACCACAAAAAGAGATTACATGGAATAGATCTCCACAAGAGAGGGGGAGAACATTGTATTGAGATCCAAAAAGAGAGAAGAAGCCATCTAGCTAATAACTATGGACCCATAGGTCTGTGGTAAACTACTCACAACTCATAGGAGAGGCAAAGGATGTTGATGTAGAGGCCCTCTGTGGTCGATTCCCCCTCCGACAGAGTGCCGGCGAAGGCTCCAAGATGGGATCTCGCGGATACAGAAGGTTACGGTGGTGGAAATTGTGTTTTGTGGTGCCCCTGGATGTTTTCGGGGTCCGTAGGTATATATAGGAGGAAGAAGTACGTCGGTGGACGCCCGAGGGGCCCATGAGACACGGGGGCGCGCCCCTAGGGGGGGTGCGCCCTCCTATCTTGTGGGGCCTTTGGAGATTTCTTGACTTGCACTCCAGGCTCTCCGGATCAGATTTGTTCCAAAAATAACGCTCCCGAAGGTTTCATTCCGTTTGGACTCCATTTGAAATTCCTTTTCTTCGAAATACTGAAATAGGCAAAAAAAACAGCAATATGGGCTGGGCCTCCGGTTAGTAGGTTATTCCCAAAAATGATATAAATATGTAGAATAAAGCCCATAAGCATCCAAAATAGGTAATATAATAGCATGGAACAATAAAAAATTATAGATACGTTGGAGATGTATCAGGAATTCACTGTTAAGCCTCCTTGCAAAAGACTACCGCTTACTGAAGGTCAACATGTTGATCCCTCAAGTATCAGAAGGGGTGAAGATTTCCTCGAAGAATGGGCAAAGTGTCAAGCAAAATTGGCAAAACATGCTAAGAAAGTCATTGATGAATTTGACAGAGCCACAAAGGCTTCAGCTAAAGCAAGTGGCAGTGGTTGTGCTAGCGCTCCAAAGAAGACTATGCAAAAGAATCTTGCACACAAGCCCAAGCCATCTGATCCAATGCCATCAGTGTCCAAGCCTAAAGCTTCAAAGGCTTCAGCTTCCAAGATTTCAAAATCTTCAGGCCTCCTCCTGCTTCAAGTTCTTCAATGGCCGCAGCTATAACTTCAACATCGGTTGTGCTCGCATCTTGTCAGCGTGCCAAGGGCTTCCCAATAGCCTCAATTTCTGCATCAAGTGCCTCAGCTAGTGGGCACCCAACTACCTCAACGCCCATGCTAAAGCAAAAAGCAACTGCTGGTTGTGGAACTAGGCCAAGTCCCAAGAGTAAGACCGTAGTACCTCAGGTTGATGAACATGGGCTAGCTGACGAAGATGAGCTTGCATAGTTCCTTAGAAGAAAGTAAGAGCAAGCTGCTATTGCCAAGAATTCTTTAGTTCCAATGTTGCTGGACTCGAAGAAATTTCTTGATTTGATTGACATCTGGTGCAAAAACCCAGAAATGCCTCTTGACGACCTCAATTTACCACCTGGTCTAGGCCACGTGATTTCTTCATTCATCTTGAATGAGAAGTACAAGATTGCACAGGAAAAACTCGTGCATAAACAGAAAGTGCAAAAGGAGAAAGAATTGAGGTAGAACATGTTGTCCATATCCACTCAACAGCTTGTGACATTACAGTGTGTACATCAACTGTCTAAAGAATATGAGAGACATGCTAGTCATTGTTGTAGTGTAAAAGAGAGATTCATTGCTGCCTCGACAAAGGTAGTTGAAGATTAGAACAATTGAGAAGCCGCCAAGTTTGGCACAGTACCACCGTCAAGTTCCTCAGCTCCACCCCCGAATGCATAGACCAGTGAGACTGCACCTTCAATTGCATAAGAGACTGCCAGGGTGTAGGATCGAAAGTATGTCTAGAGGGGGGTGATTAGACTACTTGACCAAATAAAAACTTAGCCTTTTCCCAATTTTATTTCTTGGCAGATTTTAACAACTTAGCACAAGTCAAGCAATCTTAAAACAATTCAAGCAAGCATGCAAAGAGTATATGAGCAGCGGAAAGTAAAGCATGCAACTTGCAAGAATGTAAAGTGAAGGGTTTGGAGACTGCAAATGCAATAGGAGACACAGATGTTTTTGTCGTGGTTCCGATAGGTGGTGCTATCGTACATCCACATTGATGGAGACTTCAACCCACGAAGGGTAACGGCTGTGTGAGTCCACGGAGGGCTCCACCCATGAAGGGTCCACGAAGAAGCAACCTTGTCTATACCATGGTCATCGCCCACGAAGGACTCGCCTCACTAGGGTAGATCTTCACGAAGTAGGCGATCTCCTTGTCCTTACAAACTCCTTGGTTCACTCCACAATCTTGTCGGAAGCTCCCAAGTGACACCTAACCAATCTAGGAGACACCACTCTCCAAAAGGTAATAGATGGTGTGTTGATGATGAACTCCTTGCTCTTGTGCTTCAAATGATAGTCTCCCCAACACTCAACTCACTCTCCTAGGATTGGATTTGGTGGAAAGATGATTTGAGTGGAAAGCAACTTGGGGAAGGCTAGAGATCAAGATTCATATGGTTGGATTGGAATATCTTGGTCTCAACACATGAGTAGGTGGCTCTCTCTCAAAAAATGAGTAGTGGAAGTGTAGGCATGATCTGATGGCTTCCCTCACGAATGAGGAGAGGGTGGAGGGGTATATATAGCCTCCACACAAAATCTAACCGTTACACACATTATACCAAACTCGGTGGGACCGAATCAGAAAACTCGGTCGGACCGATTCAGTGCATATGTGACCGTTATGACATTTCGGTGGGACCGACATGTCATCTTGGTGGGACCAATATCATTAGGGTTAGGGCATAACGTAATCTCGGTTTGACCGATTACACAAACTCGGTTGGACCGACTTTGGTAATAAGCTAACCACAGAGTTGGTCAGGCAAACTCGGTGGGACCGATTCGCTCGTCTCGGTGGGACCGAAGCGTTATGAAAAGGAAACAGAGAGTTTGCATTGCAGACTCGGTGGGACCGATCGCTCATCTGGGTTAGACCGAAACGTTACAAAGGGAAACAGAGAGTTTGCAACCCCATCTCGGTGAGACCGAGATCCCTATCTGTGAGACCGAAAAGACTAGGGTTTCTGGCAGTGGCTATGTCAAATGAACTGGTGGCGCTGGATGGATCAAATCGGTGGGGACGAGTTTGACTTTTGGTTTGGGACATATGTGGATATGAGAAAGTGGTTGAGGGCTTTGGAGCATATCACTAAGCACTTTGAGCAAGCAAGCCATTAAGCAACACCTCATCCCCTTTTAATAGTATTGGCTTTCCTATAGACTCAATGTGATCTTTGATCACTCAAATAGAAAATGTAGAGTCTTGGACCTTGAAGGTTGAGCCAACCTTTTTTCCTTAGCATTTTGAGGGGTCCACATTCCTTATCCATGCCATGCCAATCATTGAACTTTTCTGAAATATTTATCTTGTAATGGCATTAGTTCAATGAGTTATATGTTGTTAATCATTACCAAAACCACCCAGGGATAGTTGCACTTTCAATCTCCCCCTTTTTAGTAATTGATGACAACATATAGATCAAAGCTTCGACAAATGATAATAAGATTGAAATACATTGTCGCTTTGAGAAGTATGTGACAAACAAGAGCTCCCCCTAAATTTGTGCATTATGTAAAATTTTCTTTGGACTACAAATGCACAATGTGTTAGGATCATGGGTCACTCTTCCATGTCACATACGTCTTGGTGGAGCGCTCAAAATGATAATTGTTGAACACATGCACTCATCACCAAGCAAAGTGAATGATCATAAATGGATATGAAGGATAATATCATTCAAGCACGCATTAAAGTAGCATATGATCAAACACAAGATCATCCAAGTATCTCACAAAGGACATAATGTATCAAGCAAACACACAATAAAGTTCAAGCAAATAAAATGCAAAGAGAGACAAAACAACACTCTCTCTCTCTCTCTCTCTCTCTCTCTCTCGAAGACTATCATTTATACATATTTCTCCCCCTTTGGCAACAAGTACCAAAAAAGTTAAAAATATGCATAGTGCTATGCGTCTCTCGGGCTTGGTCTTCATGAGGTGGTGTAGAGATGACTCCAAGGACGAAAGCGTCTGTAGATGTGGTTGGAGCTGGTGGCACTGAAGCTGTGGCTGCTGGTGCAGATGTAGTAGCTCTTGTGTCTGGGACAGGCACTACAGCAGACCTCTGACTCCTGGGCACTCTTGTGAAAGCATCTGTAGTAGACTTGCCCTTCTTCTCCTCCACTTCCTCCTGAAGTTGCTCAACTACTGACTGAATCTCAGTTACCTTGACATCAAGATCATAGAATTCCTGCTCAATGATCCTCTCCAAGCTCTCCTGGTTTTGAGTCAGGGTGGCCAAGCCCTTCTCAATCCTCAAGGTGGAGGCAATCAGATATCCAAGCTGATCTTGCTTGCTCTTCAAGAATACTTGAGATGCCTCTTCAGCTGTTGGCATCTTTGCAGCTTTCTCTGCCCTTGCCTTCTTTCTCTTCTCATGTGCTTGCATTGATGATGGATCTTCTTCATTCATGACAACAATGTTGTCCTCAAAGTCTGGCTTGAGGGGTAAGTTCTCGTTGTCCAACAAATATGTGTCTGTGCCCATCTTGTAGTTGATGAGCACCTGAATTTGTGGAGCATACCCACAAGATCTCTTCTGATCTACAGATGTCCTCTTGATTATTTCCACAATCAAACTCATAACTTTGAACTTTTGAGGGACATAAAATATATGTAGCAAGTTGATGGAGTGTCCTATGATCATTCTGTGATCTCCTGATTTTGGCAACAGAGTGTGCCTCAGAATGGTATTGATTGTAGGCAGTCCTGACAGCAAGTGCTTCACTGAGCCAAACTTGTGTCTCCAGGTCTACATCGGGTATCTCCTTGTACATGCTGGCCATTGAGTTGTGATCCTTCTTCTTCTTGGCATAGACATCCAAGTCATCTTCATGAGCTTCTGGGGCATTGATCAATATAGCCCACTCATCAACTATAGATTGGTACCTTGTACCCTCTCACATCTACACAATTTTGCCATCTGGATAGAAATGAGAAGTTGAATAGAATTGCATAATCAGCTCATCATTCCACTTAGTGAGATTTTGGCCAACAAACTTGTCAACCTCACATGCCTTGAAGCTGTCATAGACACCTGGGAAGTGCTCTTCATTCTCTCTTATGTAGGTCCAATCCACCCATCTCATGTCACACACTATGGGCTTCTTGTCCAGTAGGATTGTCTCATAGAAATCTTGTTGTTCCTTTGTGTGGAATCTGTAATCCACATCAGTTCTCCTCCTGACAGCATATGGGTCAGCCTTTCTCCACTGTCTCAGTCCTGCATCCTTCCTGATCCTCATATCCTCTGCAACAGGATGTGCATCATTATGATCTGGGATCTTGGGCTTTAGCTTTCTTAGCACTTGAGCTTCATCTTCCTCTTCTTCAGCTTCAGGCACTAGGGCCTTGTTCTTGTCCTCAGCAGGTATGTTCCTGGTACTCCTTTTGGGTGCAGTCTTGGGAACTGGAGCAACAACTTTGGGAGCAAGTTTGGGCTTAGAAGCAGCCCCTGACTTAATTGCATCTCCCATGAGTTTTTGTGCCTTAGGTGCTGGAACAACATCCTCTTCCTCTTCATCATCAGAATATCTCATCATGGAAGGTTTGCTAATGATCCTGGCAGTGGTCTTCTTGACCCTCTCTTTCCTCTTCTTCCCTTCTGCAGTAGCCTCTTCGGGTTCAGATCCCAAAGTTTCTTGAGTGGATGCTCTGGCCTTTGACATAGGAACTCTTCTTGCTGGTGCCTTTCTGTTCATGCCTGGCTTAGTTGATGCAACTGTGCCAAATTCTTTCTTCACCACTTTCTTCTTGGAAGTGGCCTCATCCTCAGCTGCAATATAGTCCTCATCCTCTGAATCAGATGTTCTCTTATTCCTTGTTCTAGTAGCTGCCTTGGGCAAGTTACTAGGTGTGCTCCTGCTGCCCTCATCATAGCAACTGGAGGGACTAGTGCCCTCACTCAACTGTCCTTGCTGCTCAGACCTGTTCTGGCTGTCACTCTGGTAAGACATCTTGCAGGCAAACTGTCAGCAGAGCCCTAGAGTGGCGAGTGTTCGCTACGGCGGCGATGGCGGAGCAGAATCCGTCGACGGCGGTAGATTCCAACAATGGGAGGTCATTGGCGGCGAAGAGATGATCCGGAGACCCGAGGGGGCAGAGCAGGACACGCGCGGGCTGAGAAGTTTTTGAAGTAATTTCCAAAATCTCACCCGTGGGTATATATATCCTGACCCTGTCGGTGTGACCGAGTAGAACAACTCGGTGGCACCGAGATTGCAGAATCGCAAGCGGTTGCTGCAACTCGGTGTGACCGAAGTGTTCAAATCGGTTGCACCGAGATGAAAACCTAGATCAACTTAGTGAACTCGGTTTGACCGAAATGGATTTCTCGTTCAGACCAAAATGCACAAAGAGGTTTTGGAAGTTTAAGTCTATGACGAATCGGGGACTCCGAGTGCTCCTCACACAGAGTGGTTCGAATCTGACTTGATCAAACTTTGTGATGTAGCATGAATAGAGTTTGAGATGAGAAAAGCATAGATAGCTAGATAAGGTTCTTAGGAATTCTTGTCCATCCACTTGGCAAAAGAAAAAGATCCAAACAATCAAAACAACAAGTGGATGTCCTTGAATGAGTAAAATATGCAACCAAATGCTCATGCAATAAAATGGCAAATGAAATATGTGGCAAAGCATGCACAACCAATTCTAGCATATATCAAACAATTGGTGATGACTAGGTCATCTATATATGAGTATATTGACTTAGGAGTCAAATGAGAACAGTTGATCATAGGTCATACTCATCGTTTAAGCACAAGTGGGGTTACCACTTCTACATAAAGCATTGTTGTGTTCACACCATTAGAGTTGCTTTAGCTCAATTCTTTAGAGTAAAGCTCCCCCTAGATGTGAGATCCCCCCTAAGAGGGATGAACTAACCTTGGGTTTTGTCGATGATGACTTCATGTAGGTGTTGAAGATGTGGATGCTCAATGTTGTTGATCGTTTGGAGCAATCCATTGGAGTGAGTTGCACTTTCAATACCTGCACGGGTTAGTCCCACAAGGAACAAGCAAGAATATCCATAGACATAGAGTGCTGCACACACAAGACGATGTCCGTGAAAGCATTTGGTTACCTTGTCCCTTGTCTTACCAACAAGAGGGTTTGCGACTCCTTGAACTAGTGCAAGATGTGGAAGTTGATTGCACTTGTCCTTGCCAAAATGATATGAGTTAAGTATATTGGCAGAGTCACCCTCAAGAACTCTCTAGTTCTTCTTCTTTGGGATCCACATCATCTTGGTGGCAATCCTTGGGGTAATAGTGGAACTTGAGGAAGTAGAGCTTGATGTAGTCTTGGTAACCTACTTGACCAAAGCCTTGGGAGCTTCTTCAAATGCATCAATCCCCTCTTGAAGCTTGTCCTTGCCTTTTTGCTTGTGTGTGGTGGAAGATCATCTTGAGCTTGTGTCCCTTGGAAATAAGTAGGATCATACTTCTCTTGTTGGGGAACAAACTTCGTCTTGGGGTATTGATCTCCTTCCCACTCAACTCCATTGGCATTGAACTTTCGTTCAAACCCAACACATTGATTCTTTCGGTGCCTTCCTTGCTTGCGTACAATTTATTCAAATTGCTTACTCCTGGCAAGGCTCTTGTAGACACCCTTCTCTATAATTCCCTTCAATAAGCTACTTTCTTGCTCAAGTGTAACTTGGCTAAGAAAATCATTAGTGGAATCAAGAGAACTACTAGACGCAATAACATTGGATTTAGCATGATTATTGTTACTACTAGAAGAAGAATCTTTCTTGCTCTTGTTACTAGACTTCACTTGTGGCATGTAAGTAGATAAGAGTAAATGCTTGGCAATGTAATAAGAACTTTTCTTGCGAAGATCATCATTGATTGCCTTTAAAAACTCATGATCTTGCTCAAGGTTGAGCTTTTCAAAGCGTAAATTCTCATGAGTCTTTAAAAGTTCTCGATGATCTTCCAAGATAGTTTCATGAGCTAACTTAAGAGTGTTTAGTTCTTTAGTTAGGCGCTCAATCTTCTCCTTATCATTGTCATTCGTTTTACCTTGATTAGCATGATTAATTGACGTTTCATCATAGTATTCATCACTAGAGTTGTCAACAAGTAAATCATCATCACCTACCAAGTCATCTTCATCACTATTGAAATCAACATACTCGGGGTGTGATACCTTTGGGACTTTAGCCATGAAGCATCTTCCAATTCCTTCATTTGGTGAGTCAAATATGCCGTAGGAGTTGGTTGACACGAGTGCTAGACTGGCAACACCTTCATCTTGAGTATATTCAGAGTCAGAGTGATAGCTTCTATCGGAGTGATTGTCGGAGTTGGAGCCAGATACCCATTCACCAACATGAGCTTGATGGCTTCGTTTTGTGTAGATCTTTGATGATTTGTCCCTCCTTTCCGAATCCTTGCTTCTCCGGGATGTTCTTTGTTCATAATGATCATCTCTACTCCTCCTCTCTTTTGGTGGTGATTCTTCTCTTCTACTTCTTCTTTTGGGTGAATCTTCTCTCCTTTTGTAAGGAGTCGTACACTCATTGGAATAGTGTCCGGGTCTTCCACAATTGTAGCAATTTCGTTCACGACTCGAAGATCTTTTGTCATTGTAGGACCTTGACTTGGAACTCCTTTCCTTGCTTCTACTCTTGTAGAACTTGTTGAAGTTTTTCACCATTAGGCTCAATTCCTCATTGAAGGTTTGTTTCTCACTTGATGATGTAGGAGCATCAAATGAGGCTTTGTAAGCACCACTTGACTTGTTGTGAAACTCCTCCTTATCCTTGAGTGACATCTCATGAGCAACAACTCTTCCAATGACTTCCGTTGGCTTGAGATCTTTGTAATTGGGCATCATTTGGATCAATGTGCACATGGTATCATATTTTCCATCCAAGACTCTTAGGATCTTATTGATGATGAATTTGTCAGTCATCTCTTCACTTCCTAAGCCGGCAATCTCATTTGTGATGAGGCCAAGCCTAGAGTACATTTCAGTGACAACTTCACCATCCTTCATTTTGAACTTGTCAAGTTGACTTTGAAGCACATCCAATTTGGATTCCTTGACGGAATCGGTACCTTCGTTCATGTCAATCAAAGTATCCCAAATTTCCTTTGCATTCTCAAGGCGGCTGATTTTGTTGAATTCTTCGGGGCACAATCCGTTGAAGAGGATATCACAAGCTTGAGCGTTGTATTGCAGTATCTTCAAATCTTCCATGGTAGCTTCACGGTTCGGTTCTTTCCAATCGAAGAATTCACCTTGCAAGCCAATACACACAATAGCCCAAACGGCGGGGTTATGTCCAAGAATATGCATTTTCATCTTATGCTTCCAACTAGCAAAATTTGTTCCATCAAAGTAAGGACCTCTACGGTGGTAATTTCCCTCGCTAGACGCCATACTCTCCTATGTTGTGAAACCAAGGCTATGATCACCAAAACCTATGGAAATCAAAGCAAATGAAGACCAAAGCTCTGATACCAATTGTAGGATCGAAAGTATGTCTAGAGGGGGTGATTAGACTACTTGACCAAATAAAAACCTAGCCTTTTCCCAATTTTAGTTCTTGGCAGATTTTTAACAACTTAGCACAAGTCAAGCAATCTTAACACAATTCAAGAAAGCATGCAAAGAGTATATGAGCAGCAGAAAGTAAAGCATGCAACTTGCAAGAATGTAAAGGGAAGGGTTTGGAGACTGCAAATGCAATAGGAGACACAGATGTTTTTGTCGTGGTTCCGATAGGTGGTGCTATCGTACATCCACGTTGATGGAGACTTCAACCCACGAAGGGTAACGGCTGCGTGAGTCCACGAAGGGCTCCACCCATGAAGGGTCCACGAAGAAGCAACCTTGTCTATACCATGGTCATTGCCCACGAAGGACTTGCCTCACTAGGGTAGATCTTCACGAAGTAGGCGATCTCCTTGCCCTTACAAACTCCTTGGTTCACTCCACAATCTTGTCGGAAGCTCCCAAGTGACACCTAACCAATCTAGGAGACACCACTTTCCAAAAGGTAATAGATGGTGTGTTGATGATGAACTCCTTGCTCTTGTGCTTCAAGGATAGTCTCCCCAACACTCAACTCACTCTCATAGGATTGGATTTGGTGGAAAGATGATTTGAGTGGAAAGCAACTTGGGGAAGGCTAGAGATCAAGATTCATATGGTTGGATTGGAATATCTTGGTCTCAACACATGAGTAGGTGGCTCTCTCTCAGAAAATGAGTAGTGGAAGTGTAGGCACGATCTGATGGCTTCCCTCACGAATGAGGAGAGGGTGGAGGGGTATATATAGCCTCCACACAAAATCTAACTGTTACACACATTATACCAAACTCGGTGGGACCGAATCAGAAAACTTGGTCGGACCGATTCAGTGCATATGTGATCGTTAGGCCATTTTGGTGGGACCGACATGTCATCTCGGTGGGACCGATATCATTAGGGTTAGGGCATAATGTAATCTCGGTTTGACTGATTACACAAACTTGGTTGGACCGACTTTGGTAATAAGCTAACCAGAGAGTTTCTCAGGCAAACTCGGTGGGACCAATTCGCTCGTCTCGGTGGGACCGAAGCATTACGAAAATGAAACAGAGAGTTTGCATTGCAGACTCGATGGGACCGATCGCTCATCTCGGTTAGACCGAAACGTTATGAAGGGAAACAGAGAGTTTTCATCCCCATCTCGGTGAGACCGTGATCCCTATCGATGAGACCGAAAAGACTAGGTTTCTGGCAGTGGCTATGTCAAATGAACTAGGTGGTGTTAGATGGATGAAATCGGTGGGGCCGAGTTTGGCTTTTGGTTTGGGACATATGTGGATATGAGAAAGTGGTTGAGGGATTTGGTGCATATCACTAAGCACTTTGAGCAAGCAAGCCATTAAGCAACACCTCATCCCCTTTTAATAGTATTGGCTTTCCTATAGACTCAATGTGATCTTTGATCACTCAAATAGAAAATGTAGAGTCTTGGACCTTGAAGCTTGAGCCAAACTTTTTTCCTTAGCATTTTGAGGGTTCCACATTCCTTATCCATGCCATGCCAATCATTGAACTTTCTTGAAATATTTATTTTGTAATGGCATTAGTTCAATGATCTATATGTTGTTTATCATTACCAAAACCACCCAGGGATAGTTGCACTTTCACAGGGGTACTGAAGAAGTTGCACCTAATAAAGTGAAAGGGCAATGGATAATGTTACACCTAAAGAAATTCCCAGGGTGACTGCATCAGTCACGCCTGATGAAAATGCTCCAACTAGTTCCTCAGCAGCAGCTCCACCAACCATGACTTCATCTTTGAAGCTTATCACCCTTCCTTCTACACTAGAAGTGAAGAAGACCAAGGCTGCTGAGCGAGAAGGAAAGAAGATAAAGGCGTTAGCTCTGCCTGTGCCTGAATATGTGAATAAATTGAATATGGATACATTGTCTTCAGTTGTCATTCCAATTGATGCTATAACAATCTCATCAGCGCCCCCTGCTTGTAATCTAGAAAACCCTCAAATGGTTCCTTATGGGGTGGATTATAAAATCCATCAGGTTGATGAAGACAATGAAGATACCCATTCTGCTGCTACCACATAGCAAATGAATGAAGAGATTGAGGTTGATTCTAATGTATTAATGCCTCAAGATATTGCTCAAAGTCCTCAGCGAACTCCACTGATTGAAGATCATGATGAAGAAGTGGATAGGTGAAACAACCCCTCCAATCCATGAGAAATATTGGGAAGCGGCTCACCCAAATTCTGCCCTCACCACTCCACTCACTCAAGAGCCTCAGTCGTTGCGTGCACTAAAGAAATACATGTTGGCTCTGATGAACGACAACCATCGCTCCAAAACATTTCTGAAGGAATCCCAGCTGCAGAAGCTGATGAAAATGCTCAAGATGATCAAATTGTTGATGTCATCAATGCAACAGCTCCACCTACAGATTCCATCCCTTTAGCAGACACTGATACTAGACAAACAACCACTCCTGACGAAGTTGCAAAATCACTTGCAATCACTGATCCAGATGATTCAACTGGCTCTCCCAGGCCAATCTTTGATGTGAGGACAAAGAGGCAGAGTCTTCAACCTGTCCCCGTGATGCCCAAGATTGGCAAAGGCCTCAAATGGCCAAATTTGATAGTGCCAAATTCTTCGAAGAGAAGAATTTCTTCATTGGTGAGTCACCCTATGACTCTACCAAACTCAAGCGTTTGAGTTTCTGGACAAGAACGCAGATGAACTACTATGCCTCACTACTATTTGACAAGAACAAAGTATTCCCGCATCGCCATAATCCTCATGTGGAGTCAATTCCCTGTTTTTGGCAAGTTCTGGTTCTTCTTCATGATGTCGGGCTACTCAACTTCTGCACTAACATCTGTGATTGGAATGAAGTACTCATTCTTCCATTCTACGCAACTATACACTTCTGTGGCAACGCTGACGACACTGCAATGCTGACGACACTGCAATTTAGTCACTACAAAGCACCGATTGATGAATTACTTCGTGCTCTTCTAGTTGATCCACCCCAAGAAGGTGCAAAGAAAATTTATGAAGAACCTAAGCTGACCAACAATATGATGCAAGTGCTGATGAAGCCAATGGCTGAAGGAAATGCTCCACAGACAACCTTCTTAGTGAAGGATTTGCTCTATGTGCCGAAGACTATCTATCACATTCTGGCAAAGACCCTCAGCCCGATCAAAGGGCACAATTCCAACACTGAAGAAATTGTGGGAGTTGTGAATAACTTGCCATTCCACATCATTCATGGGACTCCCATCAACATTCATGATTTCTTCCTGAGGACTTTGGTCATTGTGGCACAGTCTTCTTTTGAATTGAAGCCATATGCACCGTCGTCCAAATCACATGAGCAATTTGCCTAAAGTCGAAATTCTTCAAAGCACTCTATCCACTATACCTGGCAAAGGCAAGAGCATCATTAATGAAGGAATTCGTTGCCTCGATGGAGAATTTCATCATCCTATTTCCAGCTCCATAGCTCCATAGCAAAATCTTCAAGGTCATCCTCTTCACCTAAAGCACCACGTGCCATGACAGACCATGAGTTGCATATTAGTATTCATCAGAAACTTGACAAGAATCATCGTTGGGTTAGTTTGCTCCTGTTCAAGCCAATATGACGGTGGCGCATAACGCAGTGTGCAAAACCCGCTACTATCTGCATGAGATCTTTGACAGATCATGGGCCATCCTCTCACACCACAAATCAGATGAAGAACTTCCTGCCATGGAATTTCAAATGAACTTTGACTGGGCTGAACCACCAAGGAAGAAGTTCAAGAAAACTCAAGTTCCTTCTCTCATGCCGAGCTCAGAGTCTTCATCACGCTCAACTGACAAAAATGAAGTTGTTGAAGACACTGCTGCTGGTCCTTCTACACCGCACGACCCCAACAATGCTGGTGCACCGTCGACCTCTCCATGATAATTTTCTTCAGGGGTGCTAGTCCTCAGTTTCCTCACCTTTTGGTCATTTGATGACAAATCGGGAGAAGTCTGGGTTAGTCTTCAAGCGGAACATATGGGTTGTTTTTGCTTAAGTTGCAACTTGTGAACTTTATTGGTTTTGCTCTTTGATGAGTTGTAACTTAATAATTGTTGGTCATCTGACTCTTTTGCTACATTCCACGCGCATGCTCTAATCTTAAATATATCTGCTCATGCGTGCACAATTTCGTCAGACATCAATTTTCATCATGGACTCATATTCTTCAAATATCTTATGATCATGCATGATTGGATTCCAAGATATAGGGGAGATCTCCACAATTTCAACCTGCCATGTGCATTTGCAATCCAAAGCAAATTCCTCATACGTGGATCTTCAGGGGGAGTTCCTCAACATCTTGTAAACAATTTATTCAAACTCTGTACCTACACTTCAATTATGTTTATTCCCATTGAAACCTAACCAATTTATCACGAATCACAAAAAGGGGGAGATTGTAAGTGCATCAAGTGTCCCCTTAGTGGTTTTGGAGTATTGAAGACAAATAGGTTGATGAACTAATGTGTTTGTGAGTATACACTGGTAATATAGTCCCTAAAGATTTGGTTTAACACACGGAAGATGACCCCTAAAAATGGATTTCTTCAAGTGAAGAATTTGATGACGAAATTGGTACGACCTTTGAATCAATTGATGTGAAGACTTTGAATCTTGAAGACTTTTGTTTTCATAGTTTTTTTTCTTCTAATTTGAGTCATATGAAAAGTGTAGTGTTAAAGGGGGTCTAGGTGAAACATATTTCACATTTCCAAAGTGATGCTCAAACCTACTCAAACCTATACACACAACAACTTCTTCGAGTGAAGCCTTTGGAAATTCCCGGAATAGCTGACACATTTGCTAGTGATAGTGACGAAGTTCATCTGGTCGCTGACGAATTTAGTCACGCCGAGGAGTTAGGAGTTCGCCAGTGCGATCTGCCTACAAGTGAGGAAATTGAGTGCCGATGAATTTGAGAATTCAAATTCCGACCGTTGATGCGTCGCGTGCCAGCGGTCGAGTGGACCCTTATCCTGACAACGGTCGAATCAGAGAAGGGAATTTATGACAATTCATGTCTGGTTGCTCCTTGGCTATAAATAGCCGCCCCCACAACCACTTGCTAGTTGGCTGCTTTCGAGATAACTTGACACTTGTCATTTGAGAGCAACCCATCCTTTGACGACTTTGAGCGAATCCTAAGTGAGGAAAAACCCAGAGCCAAAGTGATTAAGCATCACTAAAGAGATTGATGTGTGTGATCCAACGACTGTTACCTTTGAAGACTATCATTCTTCTAGACGGTTAGGCGTCATGTTCTGAGTACACAAAGAGTCATTGTGGTGTGTCGGTGAACAAGTCTATGAAGGTTTTGGAAGTCTACCTTGAAGACTTACCACGAGTGATTGGACGAGGTCTGTGGGCCTTAGTTCAAGAGGAATATTGTGAGGACCGTGTGTCCTCTGAGTTGCGACTCATCCGCCTCAACCAGACATACAGTTGATGCAGCAACTGGAACTGGTCTGCCAAATTGCATTGTCTTCACCGAGCCAACCTGGTTACATTCCTCACCCTCTCTCACATTATTCCGCTGTTGAAGAATTCATGATCTAAGCTCTGACGAATTTGAATTGAAGAATTTCATCATGCTATCTTTCATTTCCTCAGCTCATAGTCCTCATGTTTGTACGACTGTATGATTGCATGTTCTTCACTCTTTTGTATCCTGATTGCATGTACTATGATTCTGTGATGACTTAGTTTCCCTTACATTTCTATTTTATTCACTCTAATTTTCATCAAATTCTTCAGACTTTGACGAATTTCTAAAAATCTCCCATTCACCCCTCTGAGAGATAACCTGCGCTTTCACTTGTTAATGGATTCTTTTTGAGGAGCACATGGTCGATGAATTCCGTAACCACAGCTTTCTAGAATTTAATTTTATCCTCTGTTATTTTTAGTTTCAATAAAGTTTAAATAAACTAGAATATCATGTTTAGCCTATTTTTTGAGTTTTCTATGTAATGAAATGACCCAAAAATAAAAGTGTTCAGAATGTCCTAAAAATTTAACATAATTTTTTATTGAATAAAAGAAAAAAATTGGCGCTGGACACACCCCATGGGGGGTGCACCTACTGAGCACAAGGCAGTGGGGTCAGCGTGCACCCACATGTCTTGTGGGGCCCACAGGAACCCACTTACTTGGCGCCCATGCCCCCAGTCTTCTTCCCCCTCTAGAGAAATTTGTTCTTGCTTCCTTGCTCAAGTTCTTTGCTCATACATGCACAATTTTGGATCTCTTTTCTTGGGGCCCCGTTTTCGAAACCTTTCAGGGGAATTGCTCCTTGGTATGTGACTCCTCCAATGGTTCAATTAGTTTTTGTTCTAGTGGTTTATTCCTCTACTATTGGTCATCATGAATATGAGCTTGCATGTTTGATTTGCTTGGTTGTAAGTAGTTTTGATGCATGATATAGCCTCTAGGCACTTATGGGAGTAGTTGTTATCAATTGTGTTAAATTTTATTCACTTCTTATGCATAGCCTAAAAACTTCAGAAAAAGAGAAAATTTTAAGAGAATAGTCATGAGGGGCTCCTCAAGTCGTGGTTCTGAGGGAATTTCGAGGCAAGCACCTAGGTACAATGTTCCTCGTAATGTCGATGTACGGCCAGGTGAGTGGCCGTGCAACACCTTCATGGTAGGAGCTGGCTTCCAGCACAATTCTGAATAACTTGTGGAGAACGCAGGCTTGACAACCTTCATCGCAGATAAGTGTGATCAATATCATCTCCTCACAAATGCTTTCATGCAAACTTTCATATTCTTGAGTAGACAACATGTGCGGTGTGTCATTCCATCTTTATGATCATCCATTTGAAATATATTTTGTTGAATTCAATAATGATTGCATGATTCTTGGTGAGGTTGATATAAGTGAGGCTGATCCCAGTGAGTTCGAGGGATTCCTACAAACTATTACTAGGGGAGAAACTAGAGGAGTTTCTCACACTAGAGCCACTAGTTTGCATTTTCCCGTCGTGTGTTACTTTGCCTTATTCATAGGGAAATGTTTGACTGCAAGGTAGGAGGGTGGTACACTTAGTGCCTCTGACCTCATATGTAGTGCACTTTTTGGTGGTAGAATCCATAGTTTGGGAGCTATTATTGCACAACGTTTGCATATTAACAGGTCTAAGGGTCGTGGTGGTATTTATGCCACACGACTCGCTAGACATCTTAATGTTGCTATTAGAATAGGTGAGGATATTTTTCTGCCCGAGAGTTATTTAGACTATGAGTCCATGAGGTTCCATGAGTTTATTGACAGAGCTATTCCTCCTCACTATTATAGGTATAACTTCATATTAAGCAAGGATACACATAAGGTTATTATGTTGACTGCTTCTGCTTTGTTTGATGCGGATGCTAGGGAGATATATATTATCATGCCAGAGGACATCATTGCCTACAAGAACGCACTGCTGCTGCAGAGAACAAGTTTCAACCTTGGGATGCTCAGGTGCCTCAGCACACCTAGTTCGCACCTGGACCCGAGGGATTCTTCCAGTGGGAGTAATCCAAGTTATGCTAAAAGCCTAAGCTTGGGGGAGTACGTATTCTCACCGACATTTTGTTTGTGTTTTCACACTCATTACACTTGTTGGTGTTCATCGTTTTATTTGTATATCCATTTTCACTTTTATTCATTTTCCTTTCTGTGTTTGTAGAACTTTGAAAAATCCAAAAATATTTCTCGCTTCCTTTTTATTTCCTCTCCTTAGTTGCTAGTTTGTTGCATTAAAAGAAAAATCTAAAAAGATTTCTCATTACTTCTCTTGTTGTTTGTTGGGAGTTCTTCGGTGTAAATATCTTCTCGATTTTTTTTGCTTTCTTCAGAAAAATTAGAACTCCGAAAATATTTTGGTGTGTTTATTTGAACTCTTCTTGTTTGCTAAAAATTTCAGAAAAGAACAAAAAAGATTTCCCTAGTTTCTCTTGGTTCTTTTTGCTCTTTTCTTCTTTGTCATTTCTTTGATTTTCTTGTGTCTCATTGAGTCTTGCTTTGAAAAAGGAGAAGGAATCAAAATTAATTTCCAATTGGCTCTTATGGGCTTTCTTATTGTTCTAATGAAATACCAAACATCTCTTTGTCTTTTCCTGTGTATATAGTGCTTTACAGATTTTAGCTTATTCCACGGCACACTTGCACTATGTTATATTTTCACATCATTTAGTCGTGCAAGTGAAAGGCAATAATGAAGATGATTTGATGAAGTGATCGTGGTAAAGGAAAGCTAGTATGAACTCTACTTGTTTTTTGTAAATATGTTTACCATAATAATCTTGATTCAGCTTGTCATGGGTAAACATGTGTATAATGGTGATTAGATTTTATAGTTGTTCATGCCATGCTTAAGTAGCTAGAAGTGGATAGTATGCTATCTTGTATGTCAACATGCATTAAAATGATCATGATGTGGTATATTAGGATGGTGTCCTCCTCTGAAGAATTCGAGTGGTTTGACACGGCACATGTTCACACATGTAATTGATTCAAACCCAATATTTCCTCCATGATATGTTTAGAGTGTTTATATCCTCATCATGCCCTTGCTCAATGTTGGTTTTTCAGAATGCATGCTTATGACCGTTGTCGCTCTCTAGTTGGTCGCTTCTCAAATCTATTGCTAGCCTTTAGTATTAAGCGGAAATACTGCTTGTGCATCCAAAATCCTAAAACCAAGCCATGTCATAAAAATCCACCATATCTATGTATATACGGTATTACCCTGCCGTTCCAAGTAAATTTGCATGTGCCACTTCTAAATCTTCAAATGAACATCCATTTTGTGTACCCGTGCCGCTCATGAAGCGATGGGGTAGTCAATATCTTCCATGCTATGTGTGCTTTACTCACTGACAATAGTTTATTCACTCATCAAATTTGAGGGAGGCTAGTTACAGGGATGCCCAGTCCCGAACTATTTATAAAATCACTCCCCCGATGGTTGATTGTTGGTGGGCACCCGTGGATTCGGCTAGCAATGGTTTGTGTTAGTATGGTGGAAGGGGAGAAAAAACTTTTTGCATGGGAACCGCCATTAATGTGTTTAGCATGGAATATATTGAAAACTTTGTTGTAAACCATTGACAGGAAAAGTACACCTCTCAAATGCAATTATGTTTGTATTTAGAAATGAGCTCTGGCACCACTGCAAATCTCTGCTTCACTCTTCGAAGGGCCCTTCTTTTACTTTTATTGCTGAGTCATCACCTTCTCATTCAAGCACCTATCCTGAGAGCGATATTGTCATTTTTATTGTAACATGCATTTGGTCTAATTAATGTTGGGTGTCAGCACAACTGGATGTCTTCTACCCTGAATTATAATATTTAGTCGTTGCTTGAACTTCAGAGGTGTTCTGCATTTATGTTTGCGGTCTTAGAAAGGGCTAGGGGATACCAGACTATCATATTGTATCATGGTTATTTTGACAAAGTGTTGGTATTCACGATATAGTATTATTGCTCGCTAGTTGATTATGTTATTGACATGAGTAAATATGGACTCTAAGTGTTATCATGCATTTCGTTGGTTCATGATCTTAGCTGAAAACTTGATTGCTAGATAAGCGTATATACAACAACAAGAACAATTAAGTTTGTAGAAGTTTTTCTTTATCACTTTTAGTTTATCAACTGAATTGCTTAAGGACAAGCGATGAGTTAAGCCTAGGGGAATTGATATGTCTCCAATGTATCTACTTTTCCAAATACTTTTCCTCTTGTTTTTTACTCTAATTTGCATGATTTGAATGAAACTAACCCGAACTGAAGTTTTTTTTAAGGAGAACTACCTTGGTGTTATTTTTGTGCAGAAATAAAAGTTCTAGGAATTAGACAAAACTTTACGAAGATTTTTTGTGGAACATATAAAAAATACTGGTGCAAAGATCTACCGGAGGGGGTTACAAGAAGCCCACAAGGCAGGGGGCGTGCCGTGCTGCCTTGTGGGTCCCATGAGCGGCTGTCAGACATAATTCCAAGCCTACATATACCATTTTCCTGAGAAAAAAACATAGAGTGATTCATCGTGTTTTACGATATGGAGCCGCCGCCACCTCTTATTCTTCATCGGGAGGCGTGATCTAGAGTCCGTGCGAGGCTCCGAAGAGGAGGATTCATCGCCATCGTCATCACCACCCTTCTTCATCAACAATCTCATGATGCTCACCGCTGGGAGTGAGTAATTTCTTTGTAGGCATACTGGAGGTAGATGAAGATGGATCGGATTTCCTATGTAATCGTGTCAATTTGGTAGTGTTTGATCCCTAGTATCCACTATGTTCTAATATTGATGTTGCTATGACTTTGCTACGCTTAATACTTATCACTAGGGCATGCGTGCCATGATTTCAGATTTGAACCTATTATGTTTTGATGAATATATTTGAGTCCTTGATGCTATCCCAAAGTTATGTGCACCTGTTATTGTTCTGAATCATAGACCACAAGGAGACAATAATTGGGATACTCTTTGAGAATGACTGTAATTTGAGTAGTTCATGTATTCACTATTTGCTAATGCTCTGTTATGGTTCTCTATTAAAAGGAATACTTTAGTTACCTTAGTTTCCGTTAAAACCCTTCCGCCATAGGAGCGTAGGATAAAAGTTGTCGTGCAAGTTCTTATTGCAGGCACGTATAACTATATATGGAATACATGCCTACATATGATTCATGAATTGAAACTATTGTGTATCGCTCTAGGTTGTGGAGCTACCTATTGAATTTCATCCAAATATCCATCGCTATTCTATGCCTACGCTTTTATAATATTGTCTTTGTTCAATTTGCTATTATTGTCACTATTCCAATGTGCAAAACTGCAATTACTGCTACTGTCAGTAATAAATTGTTGCAAGGAAGTGACTTCTTAGGTGTGATTGAATTGACAACTAAACTGCTAAGGCTTATAAATATTCTTTGCCTCCCTGTGTGTCGAATCAATAAAGTTGGGTGAAATACTACCCACAAAGACTGTTGCGATCCCCTATATTTGTGGGTCATCACCCAGCATCCCGCGAAGAAGATCGAGCAACATGGACCTCGTCGGCTCTATTGGGTTGGCCATGTAAGCCGGTCCTTCTATTTTTGGGAAGGTTTCATTCATTTTTCTTCTTCCTTTTCTCTATCAGCTATTTTCCTGCCTTATTTTCCTATTTGCTGATATTTGTTTTATTTTTATTTTTTAATTCATGAATATTTTCAAATTTATGGATATTCTTTGAATTTTGAAAACATGATTTGAATTCTTGAACATTCTCTCAAATATATAATGTATTTCGATAAATTGAATATTAGATAAAAATCCATGCAGTTTTTTTATATTCGTGAAATTTTTTGAAACTTTGAAAAATTATTGAACTCCAAAAGTTGTTTATAATCCATGGCCATTTTAAAAAATCATGAACAATTATAAAATTCATGAACATTTTTTATAATTCATTAACAGTTATATCATTTTTCTTAAAGAATTTAGAAAATGATGAACATTTCTGAAATTCATGAATATTTTATAATTTTTTTGATTTTTTTGGTAATTCACATAAAACCAAAATTCTTGAATGTTTATAAGTGTTTTTTTATAGAACGTCGGTCCCTATAGTGTCATGTGAGACCCATGATTTGACCATACCCTTACAAATAGTCCACGTCGAAGAAAAAAATTGTGATTTTCTAGGCCTCTATTTCTAAGGCTCATCAAAATGAGAGTATCCTAAATAGTATCATGCATGGGATTGTCTCAAAAAAAGATAGTATCATGTATACCAAATAAACAATTTTGCTGAGGTGACACTAAATGAGTGAAGAGAGGATTAAGTATCATGATATGATACCGTTTCCTATTAAATGATGCACGAGTATGTGTCATGCATGACAATAAATGTGATCACTACATTATGGTATGTATTATGTGATGATAAAAATTGATGAGTTAAACATGAAGTATACCGCTCGCAAACGAAAAGAATGAAGTATTGGTTTTGTAATATGCTCCTCGCACAGCTCAACACATTTTATTTCTTACTTTGAGACAATTCCGCACGTAAATGATAAAGGAAAAAATGAGAAAGGGAAAAGGGAAAAAATGAGGAATGAAGGGAAAAAGGAATGGATTTTTTTAGCACAACTTGCAAGGCTTTATTGATCAACAATCATTGGGCCATGGGGGTTATGATTTCGGGGGCCAAGCCGAACATGGCGGCCCTGATCCAAAGACAAAGCATACATAACTAAATTGTGATCTTCAACATTCGATCTTCTAAATTCATGAGCAAAATTACCCATAGCAAACGAGGATCTTTGAGCTAAAATTTCTTGGATAATGGCATCATATCTTCCTCCTGTCCTTTTTGCAATATCATTGATCACCGTCGAGCAATATGAGGCAATATGCAGTCTCCGAAGAATAAGATGATCATCAAGAGCGAGGACTTCCATGACAACGCCTCCAGTGTGGCAAGGCAGTGACACCTAGGATAACAACAACAGAAGTCCTAAGATACAAACCCGCTTCGTCATGACAAATGGCAGGAACAACCCTGTGGGTTCCCCCTCGCGATGGGAAAAGGAATGGATGCCAACGTAGTGTGACTATGAGATACATGCGGCCTGTTGGCTTCATACGGGCTGAATATATGCGTCTTGGGCGTTTCCTAGGAGTTTTTGGGCTCGTAGATAACAAAGGAGTTCCTATTTCGGAGATAAGAAGAACATGAGTCTCAGTCGACGGAGACCTCCAACTTGGCGCCTTTAGCGCCAGCTAGGGTATGTGGTACTCATGCACGAGCTTGGCAGGCCGCGGCCCGTAGCGGTCACACGCTTCACTCGCCTTGCTCGCTTCGTTCGCCATTGACTATTGACTGAGTTAAGTACTCACATGGCCATTGACTGTTGATTTTTAAAACTCATGAATTAGAAAAAATGGTCAAAGATTTTGTTAAAAACTTCGTCGGATTTTTAAAAAACTTTTTACTTTGAAAAAAGTTCATGAATTTGAAAAAAGTTCAAGAATTCTAAAAAATATGAAATTGCAAAAAAGGATCACAATTTTTAATAAAAGTTAGCAATTTTTTTTAAAAAAACATGGATATTTTTAAAACACATCTAGAATTGGGAAAAATCATGAATTTGGCAAAAGTTGAAGAATTGAAATGGTTTATAATTTGGAAAAGGTCCGCAAAAATGGAAAAATATCAAGAATTTTCAAAAAAAGCATATAAATTGAAAATAAAATCATGAATATGAGAAAATTTAAGCAATTAGAAAAAAGATTCAAATTTTGGAAAACATACGAATTTGGCAAAAAAGTTTTTAGAAAAATGGTAAAAATAAAATGGAAAAAGGAAAGAAATGGAAAACAAAATGAGAAAAATTAAACAGAAACCCATGCTGTGTGAAAACCAAAATAAACAACACAACATCCATGGCAAGGCTAAAAAAACTAGCAAAAAAGAAGACCCAATGGAGATGCCCGTGTCGATAGACAGTGCTATAACCAAGGAGCTCATATGTGGCGGCTAGGCGCCACTTGGAGGAAACGATGATCATGCGCGCCCGCTCGTGGCCCAGCCCATGTAAAGGGTGAACCACTCTATCGCATTTCACTGGGTCCTGTTCTGGTAGCTCGATCGTATTTTGACTAGTTGTCATTCACTAGTAGATCGGTCAATCATTAACTTTTAAAAATAGAGAAAAACAAAAATCATAAATATTGAAAAAAGCCTTAATCCAATTCACTGATTTTGATAAAATGTTAGCAAACTTCAAAGATAGTTCATGAATTCCAGAAAATCATTGATTTTTTCAAAAAAATGACAAAAATTGAAAAGAATAAATCAAGTTTTAAATAAAATCCATCATTTTTGGAAAAAAGTTCATCAAATTTGAAAAAGGTTCAATGAATTTGTAAAGAAGTTCAACGATTTTGATAAAGATCATTGAATTTCAAAATGTCCATTAGTTTCTTAAAAAATCATTAGTTTTAAAACAACTACATCAAATATCAAATAAATTTCATCGATTTGGAAAAGGTTCATCGATTTGAAAAACTTCTCGCAATTAATAAAAAATAACAAAAAAAGAAAACAATGAAACAAGAAAACTTTGAAACCCAGGTGGACAACTTATAAAAGAAACCAACTGAAAAGAAGTGGTCCGTCTTTAACCGGGTCCTTAAGCCCCATATAGGAAATGCCTATAACTAGCGCACAAGGTGTCAAATAGGAAATAAGTAATCGGCGGCTGTAGCACTTGTTTTCCTGCTGGCGCTTTTATTTTTCCATATGTTTTCGTGCTGGAGCTTACTACCAAATCGCCTAGATCGAGGCCCATTAACTTTTGATTTGCTCGATCCACCCACGATCGCTAGCATCAAGCGAGAGCTCCCAACCGACGCTCGTTAGCAGGAGCTCCTATGTGCCGCATTTTGCGGTGAATAGGGAGCGCGACGCACACAAGAGCCGTGCGGCTGGGCCAGCCCACTAAGAGGCACCGCGAGTTGTTAACAGCTGTAAAAAAAAAGGCGTCCCTAGGAATCAAGCACCGACGTTGCTTGTTCGAGAGCGCTACTAGCCACTACAATAAATGGCCCCATTAGAACAAACACACGTCGCAAACTTATTTTGGAACGTACCATTGCAGGATATTCCCTGTTGGATACTATTTTTTGTACGTGTACAATAGCATATATATTTTTGAAGATATGCACACATTTAGGGAAACAGGAAAGAATTTTTGTACGTGAACAAAATTTGAAATTTCAAAAGAGTGTTTGAAAAATACGAGCACAATTTGGAATTTGACACAGATTTTGAAAAAATGTGAACATTTTCGAAAAACAACAACAATTTTTTTAATAAAAATGAACCAAATTTGAAACCCCAAACATATTTATTCAAAAAGAACGGATTTTTTTTAATATCCAACATTTTTATTCAAAAATGATGTGTTCTACAAACACAAACACTTTCCAAATTTTTAATCAATTTAAAGAATACTATAACATTTTCAAAAAAAAATCAGGAACTTTTTTTGAAAATCATGCAGATTTCTTGAAATGGCAACATTTTTCTAAATTCCAGAACAAAGTTTGGAGATGCGAACATATTTTGAAATTCCTGAAACAAATTTATAAACACGAAAATTTTGTGAAACTTTTGAAAAATTTATAGAACTGGGACATTCTCTGAAACTCTGGAAAAAATGAAAACGTGAATATTTTTTGCAATTTGCAAAAAATATTTGAAAACAGGAAAAAAAATTAAAGCCCGAACATTTTTTTGAAAAGTTGTGAAAATTTTGGAGAAAAATCATTTGCGACAATTTTTTGAAATATAAGAACATTTTTTGGAAATCCCGAAGATATTTTGAAGTTATGAACAATTTTTGAAAAACAACCATCTCTTGAAATTTCAAACGTTTTTAAATGCAATAACTTTTTCCGAATATAAAGAACAATTTTCTTACGTGAACTTAGTTTAGAAATGAAAAATGACCTTGGAAAAGTAAAAGGAAAAAAGAAACAGAAAAACAGAAAAGAAGAAAAGGAAACAAAACAGAAAAACAAAAAAAAGATTTTTGAACGATTTTTTATCTCGGAGGACGAACCCGAATGGGCCGGCCCAGTGTGAGCTGCGCCCCTGTGTGAAGCCGCGACTAGTTGCCGCAATAAGCGGCGTATAGGGAATTCCCAGTTTGACAGAAGGCGCATCAAATAGAATATTCCCTCGTTGCCGAGCTTTCATGCAGGGCGCCCGATCTGAATGGGCCAGCACATTCGGTGGCGAGCAGTTATTAAACTAGGCAAAAATTGCAGCTTTGTTGAGGGTATGTGTAGCTTACCACTGGAGCTATCGATTCTTACTGATTATTCAGCCGCACGAGTACTTAAGAACTAAACGCTGCGGCAGTTAAAAAATATGTTGAAAATTTCGGCCATTGGATATTTTGTGACATACGCCAAAAAACACATTAAACATTTTTTATATATGTTGAACAATTTTAAATACAGATTGAAAAGTTTGTGATATATGCTGCACATTTTATAATGCACATTGAAAATTTTCATAATATACAGTGAACATTTCCTTAAAATACGATGACCATTTTTGTAATACACGGAGAACTTTTTATATAACACACCAAAAGAGAAGAAAAAGCATTAAAAAGGTAAAAGACAAAATAGAAAAAGAAAAAAAACGAAAGGAAAAAGAAACCAAAAAGGAACAAAACAAAACAACTGAAAACTGCACAAAACTTGAAAAAACCGGAAGTAAAAATCCACAGAAGAAAAAACGCAAGAAACAGCAAAGGAAGTAGCAGCGAAACAAAGAGCAGCGCGAATTCTGTACATGAGCCGGCCCAAGCGGAGGTCGCCTCAGCGAAGGCACGACCGCTAACGAGCGACAATTAGGATCTGCCCTTCTAGCTGGCTCGCTCGCTTCCACCCTTTACCGTTGACATTGAATTCACTTAAAAAAAGCATATGTCTGAAAACAAAACGTGAATTTCAAAAAGTTTGCAATTTTTTTAAAAACTCATTAGATTACAAAAAATTTAACAAATTAGAAAATAGTTTAAGGATTTAAAAAATCATTTGATTTTGCAAATGTTAACAGATTTGTATAATTTTCATGAATTAAAAAAACGACGACTTTGAAAATTGATCTTCGTTTTCCAGAAAGTTCACGAAACTGAAGAAAAAACATAAAAGCAAAAAAAGGACAAAAAAATAAGACTGAACAAAATCAAATAAAATCGAGTAAAAACCAGAAATAAATATTAAACAAGAAAGGAAATTACCTGGACCTAGAAGGTTTATAAACTGCATGGAAGATTCCTTACACTGAACTTCTGCATGGGCCAGCTCGTTCGAAACGAAGCGCCAGACAACTTTTTTAATAGTAGACTTTTTTTGTGTGGTTTAGGAATTTTTAGAATCTTTCCGAAACCAGAAATGTGATCTGCGCTACTAGGGCCTGCCGAAAACACTTAGCCCGGCGGTCGTACTCGCGTATATACGGATGGTTGCAAAGGACGGTGGGGGTACGCAACAACACAGAATGGATTTCTGTTGGGTCCTGTTCATCGGGAGCCAACCGAGTAGGGCGAAACGGAGTTCTGTTCATCAGAGTCAACATGTTGGGGCTAAATGGTCGATACAAGGTACTATTCATGCGGAGCTAAACACCTGAGGTGTGGGGTACCGCAGAACAACCGAAACAGGGTCTTGTTCATCTAGCGCCAGCTGCCTACAGCCAAAACGGGGTTATGTTCATTGGGAGGAGGTGTGTTGTACCACAGATCCATCGCCAACTGCCTACGGCCTACAAGGGTCCTGTTCATCGACCCCCAACCGGCTGGGGTGTGGCGTACCGTGGAACGACCTCCTCAGGGTCATGTACATCCAGCGCCAACCGCCTACGGCTTGGCTTCCATGTGATCCTGTTCATCCAACCCCCAGCACCAACTGGACAGGGCATACGCGTGCGGCAGCCAACGAGGATTGTACATCGGGAGCCAACCGTCTAGGTCAACTGTACGAATCGCGCAAAGGGGCTGTTGTCGGTGTCAAAACCGGCGGATCTCGGGTAGGGGGTCCCGAACTGTGCGTCTAAGGCTAATGGTAACAGGAGGCTGGGGACACGATGTTTACCCAGGTTCGGGCCCTCACGATGGAGGTAATACCCTACTTCCTGCTTGATTGATCTTGATGACATGAGTATTACAAGAGTTGATCTACCACGAGATCAGAGAGGCTAAACCCTAGAAGCTAGCCTATGGTATGATTGTTGTTGTCTCCTATGGACTAAACCCTCCGGTTTATATAGACACCGGAGGAGGCTAGGGTTACACCGGGTTGGTTTACAGAGAAGGAGATCTACATCCGAATCGCCAAGCTTACCTTCCACGCCAAGGAGAGTCCCATCCGGACACGGGACGGAGTCTTTAATCTTGTATCTTCAAAGTCCAACAGTCCGGCCAAAGCATATAATCCGGCCGGATACCCCCTTATCCAGGACTCCCTCAGTAGCCCCCGAACCAGGCTTCAATGACGATAAGTCCGGCGCACAGATTGTCTTCGGCATTGCAAGGCGGGTTCTTCTCCAAATCCGGCACACCCGCCGTAGTGAACGGTGTCCGTCCTCCCAGTAAGGTTGTACTCCTCGGCTTTTGTGCTTCAATAATGGCCATCTCCATGTGTCAAGCGAAGATGAGGGACCGGGGAATTTTTACATTCGCCACCCTAAGTTCGTAGGCAAGCCGTCTATTTGAAGAGACGGGGATCCTCAGATCCAGATCACACCACCTTCTCCCGAGCAAGCATTCCGCAGAGCGCATCCAAAAGAAGCCATCCCATCATGTCCGGTCGCCATAGCCCTGCCCGTCGCTCCCCTAGCTCGAAACCAGGGGATTGGGAAAAGTGTCCCATCTCTCACAACCGCTTAATAGAGCTGCAGGCAAAAGGGTTCCTTCGGCCCGCATTCATGGTCCCCGTCCGATCTGGACTAGCCACCTATAGTGGCGGGGAGCAAGCGGAAAGATTCCCCAATCCATCTCGGGGGGAGCGGGTATGCCTTGTCCCATATCTGCTAAGAGGCGTTGGGTTTCCAATCCAACCATTCCTCCGCGGGCTCCTGGAGTTCTATGGCCTCCAGTTGCATAATATTACTCCCGCCTCCATACGGCATATCGCGGGCTATGTCGCCCTCTGTGAGCTGTTCCTGGGCTGCGAAGCTCATTTCGAGCTATGGAAGAGGTTATTCTGCCTTGTCCCCCGCAACCAGGAGGGATCTATATATCAAGTGGGCGGAGCCGGAATATGGCGCATCGCCCAGACCGGATACCTGTCCGGTACTCCAAAGAAGGCATCCGAAGACTGGCCTTCAGAGTGGTTCTATGTCAATGACGTTCCCCTTCCGGACCCAGTCCAGACGGGCCTTCCTGAGTTTACCAATACTCCGCTGAAGAAACGCCAAAGCTGGCGCCCTCGGAGCCCCCAGGAGGAAGACAACAGAGAAGTCCTCTACCTGATGAGCAGGATAAAAACCCTGACCAAATCAGGATTGGCAATAATTGAAGTTATGTCAATATGTATAATAAGGGGAGTGCAACCACTCCAATATAGGGGAAAACCCATGTGGCACTTCAATGGAGAAGACGATGCCTCCCGCTGCGGTCGCAAAGGTCCGGACTCCACCACATCTTTGGCGATGATACTGTCCGAATTGTACAAAGGAGAAGAGGAGGAGTTCCTCCACATTAAACCGCGGGATGGATTTTCCATGTATAACCCCCGAAGCTGGGTAAGTTGTCATCTTTTACTCGACTCTACCCACTCCTACATTCTTTGTCACAATTATTTACCTTGTCGTTTTAAAACAAGAACTGAGGAAGGACGTGAAAGAGTTCAACAACCCCTCTCCGCAGCCAGAGGATCCCGGCCGGGCTCTCGACCCCGGACTTGAAGAAGATCCGGACATATCCGTAGATTTCGTCGACGGGACTTTCTACCAGGCAAGCAGTGGCGGCTCTTTAGTGGCCATCATCGCGGATTATCCCGGACTGCTTCCCGTATCGCATGTAAGTAATATCGGGGTTCCAACCTTCCGAAAGAATTCCTTCGTTTTGCCGTGCCTTATGCTCACATGCCGTATTTTTACAGAAACAGTAGTCGGGACGCCATGCGGAACCCGCGAGGGCCTCTCAGCAAGAGGTGCCTAGACAAGGTAGGCTTAAAAGGAAGGCGGTTAGGAGCAAGACGCAGGCGCAGAGGTATTCATTAAACTTGCCCCATGGTTTATTTGGTCTTTTTGTCGAGGCATGACGGCTTTAGTTATGCCCTAACAGGAAACGACAGACTATGTCCGGGGACCCTACCGGCCACGCCTCAAGCAGCCGGATTCCTGGGCCGGATATAAGGGCGGAGGCTGAAGCGGGGACAGTGCCGAACTGTCCTCCTGCGGAAGATACAGATATGCTTTCCGCCACAAATTCTGAAGTGGAGAGCGCCATGAATCACCAGTGCCGATGGGCCGTACTCCACGGTGGTATTTTTTCCGAAGAGGCATTCAATGCCTTCAATTCCGGACATGCATATATCCGTGCTGCTCAAGATGGACTTGCCAGAGCAACGGACCAGTATGTGAAGGATATACGGGTAAGAGAATTTAATAAGTATGTGTAGTAGTAGCCCCTGAGACTTGAAATAGTTGGCACAACTGATTTAAGGATCATTAAATTTGTAGGTTCTTGTAGAGAAGAATGTCCAGTTGTCTCAAGAGCTGGAGGAATGTAAGGCCCAAATGAAGGCCAATCCGGCCGAACAAGAGGAATCCAAAAAGGCTTCTTCTGGTAACAATTTCCTTCTACCAGTTTGTTTGTTCGGCATGTTTTATAAATCTGGCGAAATTTTCGGCAGACGTTCCCGGAGGAAATCCGAAGACTATGGGGGATAATGAGTTGCATCTGCGAGGTCAGCTGAAGGCGGGCGAACGCGTGCTGACGCAGTCTATTCAGGAGAAGAATAAGCTGCAAGATACTAATCTCCGACTGAGCGTTGAATTAAAAGATGTTCGGGCTCAGCTCGCGGACTCCGTGAAGGAGAACCGGAGGCTTCGACGCGACATTTATAGTAAGTGCTTGAATGAACTGTAGTATAGTTCGGCGAGGAAGCGTATTGACAGAGCTATGTCTGCAGGTATGTTGACGGGCCGTCCTGAAGAGGATATGCCCGGTTCCGCAGGCGATATGCTGCAAGAGCTTTCACAACTTCACGAACAAGCTCGACAGGTGATGCAGGGTATTGCCCAGGCCTTGTGGCCATCCGCTTCCCTGCCAAGAGGCATGAGCGAACTTGTAGAGATGCTCAAAGGAGCACCGCGGCGATTCCGATTATGGAAGGTATCGGCTTGCCGACAAGGTGCGAGAGAAGCTTGGGCCATGGTGAAGACGCGATACGCCAAGGCTGACCCGAACCATATGGACGAAGTCGGACCAGTGGGGTCAGATGGGCAAGAGATACCCGTTAGTCTGGTATATGACCAAGTAGCGTTAGCTCCAAAGTATTCCCAACGGGATTGTAAGCTAGATAGCCTGTTGGATGGTATAGAGGAAGAGTACAGCCAATCTAAATGACTATGTAATTTGAATGGGCTCATGTACTCTTTAGCCGGATTGAAAATCATTTGTCATGCGGACCTTTTCGCTTCAGCCCCCAGATCCAACAGTCCGGGGTGTATCCGAATACCCACACAGTTATGAAAAACCGGGGTATGCATGGAAACCAGGCGTAGGGGTCATAAGTGCTTGAACAGACAAGTACCCAACTAGTTATGTTATATTACATGGATAGTAAGAAACATCTTCCAGAGAGAATAGTTCCATTAGGGGTTCCTTTCTCTGGGTGCGCATGCATCGATGTGCATGTCCAAAATGCGAACAGAAGCACAGGAAACAAAACACCTGGGTATTTTTGTTGTAATGAACGAGAACATCTTTTGTTCACCAACCGAATATTCCCTTAAGAATGCTAGCTTTCTGCTTCACCCAGTCTGAGGTACACATCCGACCAACCGGTAGTAACAATCGCAGAGGTGCTCCCCTTATGCCCTAGCTGAATTAACAGGAACGTAGGGCATAAATATAAGAGCCAGGCAACCAAGCATGGCCAGAACTTAAGTCATATCGATGCATATAATGGTGAAGAAAAGACACATAGGGAAAGAAGAATGCATATGTGGCTGGCAAGGAGCCATTAAAGTAGTTGTATTTAGCTTCCGAATAGGAAGCCCCTAGGTATAGTGTGCACGCATAATGCGGCTGGAGTGCTCGGGGCATTCGTACAGTTATAAGGTTGTATGTTAAAAAAGGAAAAAAAGGAGGGCGAGAAAGGAAGAAAGAGAACATAATTGAAGAGGCAGAGTTAATGAGACGAACACTAAGTTCAGCACTAGGCATAGAATCTCCGGAGTCTTGCCGCGTTCCATGGGTTCGGCTCGAGTCTGTTATCATATGCACTTCACAGATGGTATGCTCCTCCGGTGAGAACTTTATCAATGATGAAGGGACCCTCCCACTTGGGTTTGAGCTTGTCCTTCTTCTTCTCGGGGAGGCGTAGAACAAGTTCACCGATGTTATAAGTTTTGGCCCATACTTCTCTGCTTTGATACCTTCGAGCCCGTTGCTGATAGAATGCGGAATAGGCTTTAGCGACATCACGCTCCTCCTCCAAAGCATCTAAGTTGTCCTGCCGATCTAGCTCGGCTTCCTTCTCTTCATACATGCGCACACGAGGTGAGTCATGGATTATATCGCAGGGCAGCACTGCTTCTACGCCGTACACCATAAAAAATGGTGTGTATCCGGTGGTATGATTCGGCGTGGTCCGCAGCCCCCAGAGTATGGAGTCAAGTTCATCGACCCAATGCGTGTCTGATTCCTTCAAGGATCGCACTAGTCTGGGTTTAATGCCGCTCATAATAAGACCATTTGCACGTTCAACTTGACCGTTTGTTTGGGGGTGATAGACACAGGCGTAGTCGAGCTTAATGCCCATTTTGCCACACCAGGTTTTCACCTGCTCGGCTGTAAAATTTGAGTCATTGTCAGTGATGATACTGTGTGGGACACCGTAACGGTGTACAACCTCCGATATGAAGTCTATCACTGGTCCGTATTTAGCCATTTTAACTGGTTTGGCTTCGATCCATTTGGTGAACTTGTCCACCATGACCAATAAGTATTTTTTCTTATGGCTCCCCCCTTTAAGGGGTCCCACCATATCCAGCCCCCAGACCGTGAAGGGCCAAGTTATGGGGATTGTTTGGAGAGCGGTAGGGGGCATATGGCTCTGATTGGCAAATAGTTGACAACCAACGCAATGTTGGACAAGGTCCTGCGCGTCCGCCCGGGCGGTCGGTCAATAAAATCCTGTCCAAAAGGCCTTGCTTACAAGAGCTCGGGCTGCCGCGTGGTGCCCGCCTAGTCCGGAATGGATTTCGGCTAAGAGCTGTCGCCCCTCCTCTTCGGAGATGCATCGTTGGAGCACTCCGGTGGCGCTCTTCTTATAGAGCTCTCCTTCATTGACTTTGTAGGCCTTAGAGCGTCACACAATACAGCGTGCCTCATTTTGATCCTCGGGGAGCTATTGCCTATTTAGGTAGGCCAAGAAGGGCTCGGTCCACGGGGCAATGACGGCCATTATTTCGTGGGCGGAAGGTGTTATTTCGGTGGCAGAGCCTCCGATTACATCAGAAGGTTCAGAATCTGGGGTTGTATTCGGAGCCGGACTAATAGTGCTGGACTCCCCTTCCCATGCCACGGACGGCTTGAACAACCTTTTAAAAAGATATTAGGTGGGACGGGGTCGCGTTTAGCGCCGATGCGGGCGAGGATATCTGCCGCTTGGTTATTTTCTCTGACCACATGGTGGAATTCGAGCCCCTCAAATCGAGCTGACATTTTGAGGACGGCATTGCGATAGGCCGCCATTTTTGGGTCCTTGGCGTCAAAGTCTCCGTTTACCTGAGATATTGCGAGGTTCGAGTCCCCGCGCACTTCGAGGCGTTGGATGCCCATGGAGACTGCCATCCAAAGACCATGCAACAGAGCGTCGTATTCGGCTGCATTGTTGGAGTCTGTGTATAATATTTGGAGGACGTACTACACCATGTCTCCGGTGGGGGATGTCAAGACGACACCCACTCCCAATCCGGCCAGCATTTTAGAGCCGTCGAAATGCATGATCCAATTTGAGTACGCGCCGTACTCTTTAGGGAGTTCGGCTTCTGTCCATTCGGCGACGAAGTCAGCCAGTACTTGCGACTTAATGGCCCGCCATGGTTTGTATGTTATGTCGAACGAAAGGAGCTCAATAGCCCATTTAGCAATTCGGCCTATTGTGTCGTAGTTATTTATTATGTC
This sequence comes from Triticum aestivum, assembly GCF_018294505.1. Lineage (NCBI taxonomy): Eukaryota > Viridiplantae > Streptophyta > Magnoliopsida > Poales > Poaceae > Triticum > Triticum aestivum. The sequence continues at coordinate 716,740,012 of NC_057801.1, forward strand.
ATTGAGTGGTACTTCGGAGGCCACCATGATCGAACACTCTTGAAAGTAGTGTCATAATTTCCGGGATGCCATGAAGACCGCGTACGCTATATTTTGATAGTGTGGGTACCGAGATTTGCATGGAGTGAGGACAGTGGACACATAATATACCGGTTTTTGGAGCGGGAACTTGTGTCCGTCTGCCTCTCGTTTGACGACGAGCACTGCGCTCACAACTTGGTTTGTTGCGGCTATGTATAATAGCATGGGTTCGCCAATGTTTGGCGCGGTCAGGACTGGGTTTATGGCCAATAGTGCCTTTATTTCTTCCAGTCTGGCCATGGCCGCATCCGTCCACTCGAAGTGTTCGGTTCGTCGAAGAAGGAGATACATAGGTAGTGCCTTTTCTCCTAAGCGGGAGATAAAGCGGCTTAAGGCAGCCACACATCCAGTTAGTTTCTGGATCTGCTTGAGGTCTGTTGGGATAGCGAACTGTGACAGAGCTCGGATTTTTGCCGGATTTGCTTCAATTCCTCTATTGGAAACGATGAAGCCGAGCAATTTCCCGGAGGGTACCTCGAAGACACACTTCTCTGGGTTGAGCTTGATGTCGTATGTTCGGGGGTTGTCGAACGTAAGCCTCAAGTCATCTATTAAAGTTTCAACATGTCTCGTTTTGATGACCACGTCGTCTACATAGGCCTCTACTGTCTTGCCGATTTGTTTTTCCAGGCATGTCTGAATCATGCGTTGATAGGTTGCGCCGACGTTTTTGAGCCCGAAAGGCATGGTATTAAAACAGAAAGGGCCGTATGGTGTAATGAAGGCCGTTGCAGCTTGGTCGGACTCCGCCATCTTGATCTGATGGTATCCGGAGTATGCGTCGAGGAAGCACAATGAGTTGCGTCATGCGGTGGCGTCGATGATTTGGTCAATGCATGGGAGGGGGAAGGGATCCTTAGGGCAAGCTTTATTGAGGTCCTTGAAATCGACACATAAGCGCCAGGATTTGTCCTTCTTTGGTACCATTACCAAATTTGCTAGCCAATCCAGATGCTTGATGTCTCTGATGAATCCGGATTCGAGTAGCTTGGCTAGCTCCTCTCCCATGGCTTGCCGCTTAGGCTCTGAGAAGCGCCTGAGGGAGTCCCGGATTAGGGGGTGTCCGGATGACCGGACTATAACCTTTGGCCGGACTCCCGGACTATGAAGATACAAGATTGAAGACTTCGTCCCGTGTCCGGATGGGACTTTCCTTGGCGTGGAAGGCAAGCTTGGCAATACGGATATGTAGATCTCCTCCCATTGTAATCGACTCTGTGTAACCCTAGCCCTCTCCTGTGTCTATATAAACTGGAGGGTTTTAGTCCGTAGGACGAACAACAATCATACCATAGGCTAGCTTCTAGGGTTTAGCCTCTCTGATCTCGTGGTAGATCTACTCTTGTGCTACCCATATCATCAATATTAATCAAGCAGGAGTAGGGTTTTACCTCCATCGAGAGGGCCCGAACCTGGGTAAAAACATCGTGTCCCTTGTCTCCTCTTACCATCCGCCTAGACGCACAGTTCGGGACCCCCTACTGGAGATCCGCCGGTTTTGACTCCGACATTGGTGCTTTCATTGAGAGTTCCTCTGTGTCGTCATCTTTAGGCCCGATGGATCCTTCGATCATCAACAACGACGCGGTCCAGGGTGCGACTTTTCTCCCCGGACAGATCTTCGTATTCGGCGGCTTTGCACTGCTGGTCAATTCGCTTGGCCATCTGGAGCAGATCGAAAGCTACGCCCCTGGCCATCAGGTCAGATTTGGAAGCTTGAACTACACGGCTGACATCCGCGGAGACTTGATCTTCGACGGATTTGAGCCACGGCCGGGCGTGCCGCACTGTCGCGATGGGCATGATCTAGCTCTGCCGCCGAACAGTGCCCAGGAGGCCGCCCGGGTGTCCGCTCCGACCCTTAGTTCGGAGCCGACGGCGCCAATCGAGGACGGATGGCTGGACACCGCCTCGGGGGCTGCAATATCTACGACGATCGAGCCGAACACCAGTCTTGTCCTTTGTGAAGCTCGCGACTCCAAGGTGCCGGACTCCTCTCCGGACTCCGAACCTTCCGCGCCCCCGCCGATCGAACCCGATTGGGCGCCGATCATGGAGTTCGCCGCCGCGGACATCTTTCAGCACTCGCCCTTTAGCGACATTCTGAATTCACTAAAGTCTCTCTCTTTATCAGGAGAGCCCTGGCCGGACTATGGTCAGCAAGGTTGGGATGCGGACGACGAAGAAATTCAAAGCCCACCCACCACCCACTTCGTAGCCACTATCGATGATTTAACCGACATGTTTGACTTCGACTCCGAAGACATCGACGGTCTGGACACCGATGAAGGAGACGACCAAGAACCAGCGCCTATAGGGCACTGGACAACCACCTCATCTCACGATGTATACATGGTGGACACAACTAAAAGAAATGATGACGAGGAACAAAGGGATGCAACGAGGGATCATTCCCTCGAAAGGCAATCAAAGCGGCGGCGTAAGCGCCGCGCCAAACCCCACCTCGACAGAGACCCAGCCACAGAGCAGGGCGAACCGGCGGACGACGAACATGCCACTGAGCAACCGTCCGAACAAGGCAACTTGGGTAAGCAAACCGAACAACCCGTCCCCGGTGAAGATAATAGTCCGGACGACCTCACGCCGGACAAGTTGCTGGAGCAGGAGAACCTCCACAAAAGGCTCGTCGCCATTGCGCTTAGCCTGAAAAAGCAGAAACGGAAGCTCAAAACAGCGGGAGATGCACTCAGAATTAGATGGGGCAAAGTACTCAACACCACAGACAAGTACTGCAATAGTCGCCACACAAAGAGCTATCCGAAGCGGAAATTACTGCCAGAATTTGATGAGGAGGCCTTAGAGCCCCCGCAATCAAAAAATAAAGAAGACACCCGGTCGGATAAACAACCCCATGGCCAACATAGAGCGGCAAGGGGCGCCGCACTCAAGCTGGAACGCGATCCGTGCAAGGATTCACATCAAAAAGACGGCCAACCAGATCTATCTACGGGCCAAGAAAGCAAGCTCCAGTAAGCAATGCAACACAACAAGTATCCGAACATCACGACACACCCAAATATAGGGGTGCCGCACACCCCCTATGTTTCACCGATGAGGTGCTGGACCATGAATTTCCAGCGGGATTCAAACCCGTAAACATAGAGGCATACGACAGAACAACAGACCCTGGAGTCTGGATTGAGGACTATATCCTCCACATACACATGGCTAGAGGAGATGACCTCCATGCCATAAAATACTTACCCCTCAAGCTCAAAGGGCCAGCCCGGCATTGGCTTAAAAGCCTTCCTGAAAACACCATCAGAAGTTGGGAAGAGCTCGAGGATGCTTTTCGGGCAAATTTTCAAGGGACCTATGTCCGACCTCCGGATGCAGACGATCTAAGTCATATAACTCAACAACCCGGAGAGTCAGCCCGGAAACTCTGGAACAGATTTCTTACTAAAAAGAACCAGATAGTTGATTGTCCGGACGCCAAGCCTTAGCAGCTTTCAAACACAGCGTTCAAGACGAATGGCTCGCCAGACACCTCGGCCTAGAAAAGCCAAGAACAATGGCCACATTAACAAGCCTCATGATCCGCTTTTGCGCAGGAGAGGATAGCTGGTTGGCAAGAAGTAGCACCAGCGACCCAAGTACATCTGAAGTCAGGGATGGAAACGGGAAACCACAACGTAGCAAGGACCAGCGCCGAACCAAGGGAAACAGCCTGAAGAGCACGGCAGTCAACGCCGGATTCAAAAGCTCTCGGCAGAATCAGAAAAAGCTGCCCCTCAAGGATAGCAGGGACGAGCTATCTAACCTAAACAACATCTTGGACAAAACATGCCAAATCCATAGTACTCCCGGGAAGCCTGCAAACCATACCCACAGAGATTGTTGGGTCTTCAAGCAATCCGACAAACTTAACGCCGAACGCAAGTTGCTCGACATACCAAGCGAGGACGATGAAAAACCCCACAAGCAGAGCACCGGAGAACAAAAGAAGTTCCCACAAGAAGTCAAAACAGTAAACTCACTTCACATGACAAAAGGAAAATATAGAGTGGCGCCTATAGAGATACGCGCCATACAGCCTATCCCAGAGGAGTCCCGCCACTGGTTGTTACAACCAATCACCTTCGACCATCAGGATTACTCTAGAAGTATTAGGAACGCAGGCTGGACTGCCTTGGTATTAGATCCGATAATTGACAGACTCCACTTTACACAAGTCCTAATGGACGGCGGCAGTGATCTAAACCTGCTATACCAGGATACAATCCGCAAAATGGGGATAAACCCAACAAAAATTCGCCACGACAACACTTCCTTTCATGGGGTAACGCCAGGCCCAGATACCCATTGTACGGGTTCTCTCCTGCTAGAAGTCGTTTTTGGCTTCCCCGACAACTTCCGCCGCGAAAAGCTAACCTTTCACATCGCCCCATTTACAAGTAGCTATCAGGCACTACTGGGACGCGAAGCTTTCACCCACTTTAACGCAATACCGCATTATGCATCTCTTACGCTTAAAATGCCCGGTCCGTGAGGCATCATCTCATTAAAGGGAAATATCGAGTGTTCCTCGAGCGCGGAAGACTATGCGGCTGCCTTGACAGCCACACACTAAACCAGCTTTACTAGTTAAAGCACCTAAACAGGTCATTCAGACCCCAGACATGGCTAGACGAGTCCGGCGTAAACATACAAAGTCTTATTAGCTGCATACCCCCATACAAGGGGCTCCGCGCATATACAATAGGAGACAATAAATCTCAAATTCTACCCATTTTCCGAATTATCCTTTGTTTATTTAATATAACATAAATTTTCGCACAATTTTTTTCAACTAAGTCCCTCTCTTTTACAGATGAGCACCGTGCTACACCCGTCCAGGATACAGCACCACGAAGACACACGCGCAGACGTGCAGTAGGGACCCATTTCAAGGATTCTTTTTAGATTAAGACCCTCCGTAAACCTTTTTTACTGTCTCTTGTTGATAACATCCCTCGGTTTCTTTTTATAACCGAGGAGGAGGCTGGCGTCTTGGCATTTGGCCACGTCAGAATTTTGCGTGTACCTGGACACCAGGGGCTTCTTACCAAGGGCGTTGTTCAGCCCGTTTTCATAAAGACCGAACACCTTAGGAAGTGTCCGGCGTCGCGAGTTTGGCCTTATATGCATCAGCTCCGAATCATGTCTTTGGTCAAATGTTGGGTTTGCCCGGCTCCTGTGTTTTGCTGCCTTACGTTCCGCTCTATCGGCTAAGGCGGCACCAGGAGAACTACTGCGATTGTGCCCCGGTTCGGCCAGGCGAGCACCTCAGTAGAGAAAGCCGAAAACTGACTGTCATGATATAGCGCGAGACTGGTCAACCACTCGATGACCCGCCATAATCTTTAGAATTCTTTCGCATTAACGAAGGGCCGTTTCCCGGTCAGGCACATACGCGCCCCGAATTCGGGTGAGCGCGGTGCCCCTAGGGGCTATATAGTAGCCCCACTGTCAAACTCCTATGGCTAAGTTAAAGTGATAAAGCATTATAGCCCGGTTGCCTAGTTCGCTGCGCTATCACCTTGTTTATAGGACCAAGACGTTGGATCAAGTGTGAAAATGCGCCTTCTGCGAACACCCCCGCATTCTATGCATGGGGGCTGAAGCCGAAGACTGCCATCTTTCAGGTTATATACACATACACATTAACGGCCGCACAGGAGGTATTCTAATTCTTGAAAGCACAAGTATAAAAAGCTTTTATATTCCATCGAAACATTGTCTTACAATGATACATGTTATTTGAATATAACATCCTTCGAGCACTGCGTCTCTATTAAACGAGCGCCCTGCAGAACTTACTGAAAATAGTGCTCGGCAGGTACTCGGCTTTCGTCTGAATCATGGGATGCAATAGCACTGGCCTTCATATTCGCCCAGTATGTCTTGACACGGGCAAGAGCCATCTGTGCACCCTCTATGCACGCCGACCTCTTCATTGCATTAATATGTGGCACCACACCGAAGAACTGCTGCACCAAGCTAAAATAACTCTTTGGCTCGGGCCTTTTCGGCCACAGATGACTCATGACATGATTCATGGCGAGTCCGGATAACCTATTCAGCTCCGCCCATGCGGCCAAACGATCGGATACTGAAAGTGGGTGCTCTGGATTGTGGAACTGCGACCAAAAAAGCTTCTCCACTTCATGGTCATTTTGATTGCGGAAGAGTTCGGCCGTGTCTGTGACACTCGCCGCCAAGTCCAGGTAAGGGTTCACCGCACTCCAATTCCGGTCCAACGGAGCATATTTAGGATCCCCGAACTTCATCCGCAGCATATAGGGCTTTCCAGCCATGATATCTCTGGCTTGACGTAGCTCCTCCTTCATAGCTCTCATCGGAGAGCGAGTATCCTTGGCTTCGGTAGTGACCTTCTCTAGGTCCTTCTGTGCCACCCGATCTTCTTTTTCAAGAAGCTTGCAGCGGTCGGTAGCATCCTTCAACTTTTCAGCCATCTCGGCCATTTCCTTCTTGCTTTGGCAGTGAGCAGCCTATTCGGCTTTCAGCTCTTCAGCCGCCTTTAAGGCAGCCGCATCGCTTTTCCTGGCCTGCTCTTTGGCTCGGGCAAGTTCCGCCCGAAGGTTCTCCATGGCAGCGGCACCATCTGCATCAAGCACATATGTTGTAAGGTACGAGCATCAAGCTCCTCTTACTAGGTGTCTTCGGAGAAATTATATACCTTGTGCCTCGTCAGGCCGCTTGTTGACAAGCGCGATCTCGGCATCTGCCACGTCAAGTTGCTGCTTTAGCTCGGCAAATTCATCAGTCCGGCCAGCCACCGGACACTTCACCGCCTACATAGGAAAGGCGCAATATTATACCTGGGATTATGATCCTCGGTGCACCGTACTTTTTGACAACGCATCGAGTCTCAGGGGCTACTATCTATACAGGGCGCATCTTATATATGCGGATCTGTCAAAAGGTACATCGTTTCACGTACCTCAAAACCTGTCAGTAAACTCCTGACGGCCTCGCACAACCCGCTTTCCACGGATGAAATCCTTCTAATCACCGTATCCATCAACGCACGGTGTTCTTCTGAGATAGACGCTCGCCCGAGCAGATCCTTCAGCTCCTCCGACCGCGCACCGGACGGTGCCGGACTCGTCCGATGGCCTTCTTCGAAGGCCGGACACAGAGGGCCTTGGGGGGCCATACGACTGCCTTCCGGCCCTGCCGGATTCGGAGAAACCCTCTGTGACGACACCTCAGGGTCGCCCGCCTCGCAAGGTAGTACAGCAGGGGGAGGTGTTCCGCTCTCCATCATCTCTGGACGAAGATCCCCTGAAGATGGGCTCTGCTGAGAAGGGCGGAAATCTGAACTACAAGGTAAAATTTCGGTTATCTTCCTCAGAAATAGAACGGGGATATCTCTCATTTTAAAACCCCCCTCTTTACTTACGGCTCGGTTGAGAGCTGATCCCCTTGGGGACGCGATGCGGCCGAGGCACCTCCCGGCGCTAGACCCTCTGACGAAGATTTCTTCCCCCACTTTGAGGCCATGGCCTCTGGGTCCTCAGAGGCGGTCCTCTTCTTCCCCTGGTTGGAGGAATTCTCGATTCCTCCTTCCCTGACAGCCTCCTTCGGGGAGGCGGTAGCTTCCTTGTTCCCCTCTTTGCCTTCTTCCAAAGGCGCAACCTCCAGCATCCTGGTTAACACGGGATCCAGCGTAGTCTCAGGGAGGGAGGCCGGACACCTGATTAGCTTTGCTTTCGCTATCCACTCCTGTTTAAGGGACAACTCTTTTAAGGGCGATTTTATAATAAATATACGTATAGCGAGTCCGGGTATAGGGCTACTTACTTGAGTATCCGAACGATTGTAGCTCAGACCTGCGTCTTCGGATGAGTCCGGACACATTGCTTGTGGTCTGAAGAACAAATTGTACATCTCCATGGGCGTCGCGCCCGCAAAATGTTGGAGGGCTCGTGGTCCTTCCGGATTAAACTCCCACATGCGGAGGGGGCGGCGTTTGCAGGGCAGGATGCGGCGAATCAACATAACCTGCGTCACTATGGCCAGATTGATATCTCTTTCCAAGAGATCCCGAACGCGGCCCTGCAACAAGGGCACGTCCTTGGACATCCCCCAGTTAAGCCCTTTATTGACCCATGACGCTAGCTGTGGTGGGGGACCCGAGCGAAAAGCAGGTGGCGCTACCCATTTGGTGCCCCTGGGAGCTGTGATGTAAAACCACTCTCATTGCCATAAGCCGAACTCCTCTTGAAAAGAGCCCTCGAGCCATGGAGCATCGGCAATCTTGCTTATAACAGCACCTCTGCACTCCGCATGCTGCCCCTCGATCATCTTCAGCTCTACTTTGAAGGTTTTGAGCCACAATCCAAAGTGAGGAGTAATATGGAGGAAGGCCTCACACACGACAATGAACGATGAGATATGGAGGATGGACTCCGGAGCTAAGTCGTGAAATTCCAGCCCGTAATAAAACATGAGCCCCCTCACGAAGGGGTCAATCGGGAAGCCTAGCCCCCGAAGGAAGTGAGACGTGAACACCATGCTCTCATCGGGCTTGGGAGTGGGAATGACCTGCCCTTGAGCAGGCAGCCTATGCAAGATTTCACCGGTTAGATACCTGGCATCTCTTAACTTTAACACATCTTCTTCCGCAACCGAGGAAGGCACCCACCGGCCTTGAAGGTCAGAGCCGGACATCGTCGGAAGTCTGAGGTGCCTGAATCTGAAGCTTTGGGTGTTGGAACTCAAGGTAAGAGGCGGATTTGATTGAGATTGAAAGAAAGGGGTCGAGCCTTGGTCTCTTTATAAAGAGGTTGAATACCAAGAGCCCTCCCCATGACCGTTTGGGACCCGCCTTCGTTTGAGAAGACATACCAACAGGCATGATTGGGTTACCCACGCCCGTATTGATGAGAATCCCAAAATAAGGGGACACGATCTCTGCTTTGACAAGACGTGCCAAGGAAACCACCTCGCTAAACGCGCTGAGGAGGGACAGTAAAATGATTCGAATAAAGGCTTGGCCGTGGCGTGATGACACGCTGCGGAATATGTCAGCAGACTAAGATTTATATAAACATTATTCTCTCTACGGTGGTATGTGGAACTTATTTTGCAGAGCCGGACACTATCCTTGTGTCCAAAATCTTCTATGAAGTATTCGGAGGAGGAACCCGCCTTGCAATGCCGAAGACAATCAGTGCGCCGGACTCGTCATCATTGAAGCCTGGTTCAGGGGCTACTGAGGGAGTCCCGGATCAGGGGCTGTCCGGATGACCGGACTTAACCTTTGGCCGGACTCACGGACTATGAATATACAAGATTGAAGACTTCGTCCCGTGTCCGGATGGGACTTTTCTTGGCATGGAAGGCAAGCTTGGCGATACAGATATGTAGATCTCCTCCCATTGTAACCGACTCTGTGTAACCCTAGCCCTCTCCGGTGTCTATATAAACCAGAGGGTTTTAGTCCGTAGGACGAACAACAATCATACCATAGGCTAGCTTCTAGGGTTGAGCCTCTCTGATCTAGTGGTAGATCTACTCTTGTACTACCCATATCATCAATATTAATCAAGCAGGAGTAGGGTTTTACCTCCATAGAGAGGGCCCGAACCTGGGTAAAAACATCGTGTCCCTTGTCTCCTGTTACCATCTGCCTAGACACATAGTTCGGTACCCCCTACCCGAGATCTGCCGGTTTTAACACCGACAGCGCCTAAGAGTATGCTTGACTGGCTTGTATCCTTTCAGTATATTGAGGCTGTGTTTGGCCAGCCTGCGTGGGATGCCCGGCATGTCTGAAGGGTGCCAGACGAAGATATCCCAATTCTCACGCAGGAAGCCTCGTAGTGCGGCGTCTATTGTGGGGTTCAACTGTGTCCCAATTGAAGCTGTTTTTGTAGGGTCCGTTGGGTGGACCTGGAATTTGACTATCTTGTCTGCGGGTTTGAAGGAGGCGGATTTAGGTCGCTTGTCGAGTATCACGTCGTCTTTGTCCACTGTTGCTCGCAGCGTTGTTAGTTCTTCAGCCGCGAGGGCTTCTGATAATGCTTCCTGGGCAAGGGCGGCGGTTTTATTTTCAGCACGGAGTGCGACGTCCGGGTCACTATCTAGAGTGATGATTCTGTTGGGCCTGGGCATTTTGAGTTTCATGTACCCGTAATGGGGTATAGCCTGGAAACTCGTGAATGCATCCTGCCCCAAGAGGGCGTGGTATCCGCTGCTGAACGGGGCCACTTGGAATGTAATTTCTTTGGACCTATAATTCTCCAGCGTGCCGAATACCACATCCAGTGTGATTTTTCCCGTGCATCGCGCCTCTTGACTAGGGACGATTCCCCTGAAGGTTGTGCTGCTTTGCTCAATGCGGCTCCTGTCAATTTCCATCTTGTTAAGGGTTTCCTCGTAAATGAGGTTTAGCCCACTTCCGCCGTCCATGAGCACTTTACTGAGTCTGAAGCTGTCCACGATTGGACTAAGGACCAAAGCGGCTGGTGCTCGGACTGTCCAGAACTGAGGTTCGTCACTGGCATTATAGGTTATAGCCGTGTCGTTCCATGGGTTTATTGTTGCCACGTGACAAACTTCGGCGAGGCTGCGCTGAGCTCGCTTGCGCCTATTATTTGAGGTGAAAGTCTTGAAGACTGTAAATACCGTATCGCTGTTTCCGGCGGGTTGTTGTTCTGCTGTATGGTTTAAGGGGAGATCCTCGCCGCTCTTTGCTACCTGCCGGAGTATCCAACATGCTCTAAGGCTATGAGTTGGCGTAGTATCCAGTGTGCTGTGAATTTTGCACGGTCCACTAAGCCATTCTTCCAATACGGTTCCGCGCCTTGTATCAGGCTTTGGTTTTTTGGTAATTGAATTGGGTAACTTACGAGAGCTTGCCCTTTTAGATCGGACAAAGGGTTTAGTGAGAGCCAGATTGTCCCAGAAGTTTGTTTGGGTTTTCCAGGCGCTTTCCATTGCGCAGTATTTCTGCACTATGGCCGCTAAGTCCGCGAAGTGTATTATTTCACGGTGACTTATAGCATTGAGGATCCCTTTGTCCGTGCAATTTTTGCAGAAGAGTGAGATTGCGTCTTCCTCGCGACAGTCCTTAACCCTATTTAAAACAAGGAGGAATCTGACCCAGTAATGATGTACTGTCTCTTGTGGCTCTTGTCTGATTTGTTGAATATTGAATAAATTTGAGTGGGTGGGTGGATTTGAATTCGAATCCTGACCCGATCTGGGACCCAGGGGCAAGGAAGTTCCCGAGCTTAACGGCTCGGGCTCTATGATGCTGCCCAATTTGTTTGACCCGTTGCCCGATCCTAAGTTTGGGGTTTGGGTCGTGTCCTCCCGCGAGTGGGTGTCCGGCTTAGAGAGCTCAGAAATCCAGACACAGCTCGTCCTCAAAATAGAGGGAGAATTTGTATGATGATCCTCCACTACCGCGGTTTCGTGGGTGATCGGCAGAGAATAAATCTCCCTTTGGTCGGGTTTAAGCCCGATCCGATCATAGTCTGTAGTGACACCCAGAGCGGCGATGCGATCCAAGAGCTCATTAAGGGAAGAGAGCTCCATTGGTTCCATCTGTCTGGCGAGTTCCAAGCTGACGCGGAGGCTGTTTTTGATGACCTGAGAAGTCATTGTTGGCACGACAGCCGATCGGGCAGTCATGACGAAACCGCCCAGACGAAGAGTTTGGCCTTAGGCCAGTGCTTCTTCAAAGGTGATGTTGTCCCTGACAACGAGACGAGCCATCGAGCCTTGCAGTGACGACACAGAGGAACTCTCAATGAAAGAACCAATGTCGGTGTCAAAACCGGCGGATCTCGGGTAGGGGCCCCCGAACTGTGCGTCTAAGGCTAATGGTAACATGAGGCTGGGGACACAATATTTACCCAGGTTTGGGCCCTCTCGATGGAGGTAATACCCTACTTCCTGCTTGATTGATCTTGATGATATGAGTATTACAAGAGTTGATCTACCACGAGATCAGCGAGGCTAAACCCTAGAAGCTAGCCTATGGTATGATTATTGTTGTCTCCTACGGACTAAACCCTCTAGTTTATATAGACACGGGAGGGGGCTAGGGTTACACGAGAAGGAGATCTACATCCGAATCGCCAAGCTTGCCTTCCACGCCAAGGAGAGTCCCATCCGGACATGGGACGAAGTCTTCAATCTTGTATCTTCATAGTCCAACAGTCTGGCCAAAGCATATAGTCTGGATGTCCGGATACCCCCTTATCCAGGACTCCCTCAGCCATGACGCCCTGATTTAACCATGCACGTAAATGCACACGATCAAGATCAGAGACTCACGGAAAGATATCACAAGTCAACTCTAGACACAAATTAAAGTCATACAAACTTTATATTACAAGCCAGGGGCCTCGAGGGCTCGAATACAAACGAGTCAGAGGAAGCAACAATATTTGAGTACAAACATAAGTAAACAAGTCTGTCTTAAGAAGGCTAGCACAAACATCGACTACGATAAAAAATGCAAGGCCTCCTGCCAGGTAGCCTCCTATCTACTCCTGGTCGTCGACGGTCTCCACGTAGTAGTAGGCACCGTCGGGGTAGTAGTAGTCGTGGGCGATGTTAGCTAGCTCCTGGGATCTGTCATCTGATCACAGCAATCGGATATAGGGGAAAATAAGTAGCAAAACAACCGTGAGTAGTCATCCAAAGTACTCGCAAGACTTACATCAGAACTATGCTAAGTATGCATCGATATCAAAGGAATGGGGCTATGTCTTTGGACTGAGCTGCAGAAATGCCACAAGAGAAGGGAAGGCCTAGTCCTATCGAAGACTAGCATCTTGAAGCATCTTGTAGCGTTAGAAGAGTGCAGATTAGCATATTATAATCATCAAGTATGTTGTAGTAACGCCTAGAGATCCTTCCTCGACTCCCTGCGAGAAAATGATCCGGGAGCCATCATATCCATTTCACATCTCCAGTATCCAATTCTTGTTGTAAAGATCGGGATACAACTCCGAGCGTTCGTTACCATGGACATGGCTATTTGAACAGATTAACTTCCCTATAGGGGTGCACAAACTTATCCAACATGCTCGATTAACTCCGACCGAACACACTTTCTTGCTTCATGCCTGAGCTTGGCCGATCGACACACCGTAGTCCTACCTAGGCTCAACAGAGAGGCCAACATGCCAGTCTACATCCTAAGCGCTCAGGGATCTTGGGCCCATCGCCCTTTGCACACCTATGAGTTGCATGGATGACTGGGATCAGTCTTGGCTACCTCTTTATACAAAGCAGGTGCTTACGCGGACCACCCGGGTGCGTACCGCTCAATCACTGACTTCCGAAGAGCTTTTAGAGAATCGCACGACACCGAGTGCCCATACTTATTCCCGTGTGGTGGGTAGTGCAAAAAGGCTAGAGGCCTACTTAGATCACATATCCAAACCCGTTAGTGTCTTGGGAGCGTGTGGAGACGATCAATGATCCACGATCTGTGGTCCCATCGCCCCGTCTCACAGATTACGGCAAGGGCTAAGAATGCCCGACCGTGCCACGTAGTTATATTGTGGGTACCTTCCAGGTCAACCTGACTCCACATCACTCGCGGGTACCCTCACGATAAAGCCGACTCACAAGAGGCTGCCGGGAAATCAGCTCCACCTCTACCGGGGTGGTACCACTGTCCCTCTAGTCCCACAGAAATAGTAACTCTCATGGGTACCCCTTGGGGGCCGACCCGTCATTAACATGGTTCTGGGGTAAAGGCAAAGTGATTGTGTGTCCATAACACTAAGGGGGAATCTGAGGAATCAACCTCGATGGATTCCACTTGATGTAACTGTCAAGGTGAACTTGGAGGAATCACCCTTGAGGGTTCACACTTGAGGTGTTGCACGACAGAGTCGTTATCAGGAGTGGTGAAGGAGGAATCACCCTCTGTAGACCACGACCAATTAACTTCACTATAGAGATCTCATCAGAAGTGCTATACGAGGTATCACTCTCGGCACTCGATAGTAACACTAGTAGAAAAAGGCCCATTTGTCCCAGTTCTAGAGGGCCTTTAGTCCCGGTTCTGGAACAGGGACTAAAGGGTCGTTACTAAAGCCCCCCCTTAGTCCCGGTTCTTATATGAACCGGGACTAAAGGCCCTCCACGTGGCTGCTGTCTGGAGCTCCACCTTTAGTCCCGGTTGGTAACATTTTTTTATTTTTATGATTTTTTTTATTTTTTTATTTTTTTCCAATATTCAATTTTCTGAATTATTTTACAATTTAATCTCTAATCACCACTCATCACTGCTCAATTTAACCTCTAATCTCTAATCACCCCTCATCATTCCAAATCATCTAACTTCTCGGCCGGTCACCCATCCTCTCACTACTCCAGCCTGAGCACGCTTAACTTTCGGGTTCTATTCTCCCTCGTTCCCAAGTCTGCACTTATTATTTTCCTGACAATAGTAAGATGTCAATCCTATTAACCCTCAGGAGTTTAGCTTGAGCATGAAGTGACACGTTTCACTGTTTGAGTTTGAAACTATTGTTCTAAAAAACAATAATTATTTAGTAACACTAATATTTCTTGAATAAGTAGTTTGACCATAGTTTGACCAAAATTCAAAATACTGTAATAATTATTTAGTAAAAATAATATTCTTGAATAATTATTTAGTACCACTAATACTTCTTGAATAACTAGTTTGACCATAGTTTGACCAGATTTAACCAAATTAAAAAAACTGAAATTTGAGCATATCTTTTTTCCTTTCAGAATTTGAGGATTCGAAAAATTTGCAAACAGGCCTATGGCTGTCAAATTTGGATGCGGATTTTCGTGCTGATTTTTTGATATGTTATGCATTTTTTTCGACATCGTATGGAAAAGATATGGCCGTTTTACTTTTTCATAACACTTTTTTGCAAAACATGTTCAAATTTAAGTTTTTTAATTTTCCTAACTAATAGATGTAGTGACA
>NC_057801.1:716755372-716790839 GCF_018294505.1 Triticum aestivum
AAAATTGGACCTTTAGTCTTGGTTCGTGTCTCAAACCGGGACTAAAGATCTAGTCTTTAGTCCCGGTTTGAGAGACGAACCGGGACTAAAGGGCATCACACCCTTTAGTCCCGGTTCGTGTCTCAAACCGGGACTAAAGGGCTCATTTGAACCGGGACTAATGCCTTTAGACGCACGAACCGGGACCAATGCCCCCATGGGTCTCAGTTCGTGACTGAACCGGGACTAATGGTCTAGTCAGGCCCGAATGAAAGCCCTGTTTTCTACTAGTGTAACCCTAAAGTGTCATACAACTAAGGGGGTGTGATGTGATGTGTCAGGATCTGGACGTCGATCACATTGATCGAGTCATCAATCATAAAGCAGGGGCAACCAGGACAAGGTGAGGGGTCACTGGTGGATCACTAACCAACCTATACTAAGCAGATAGGATAAACAAGTAAGGTAGGAAAACATGTTACAAAAGCAGGCTATGGATCAGAATATGAGCAATCATTTACAGTAGAAAAATCTAATGCAAGCATGAGAGAGAATGGAATGGGCGATATAGGAATTATCAAGGGGGTTTGCTTGCTTGTAAGCTCTGCTGCAAGTGGCTGGGCGTCAAAGGTGTAGTCATACTCTGGAGTGTCTCGATTTCTACCGGAGATAAGAGGGGGAATAAACAATAAATATAGAGCGAACAGATGCATTATGATGCATGACTTGACAATATGCAGTGCTAAGGGTGATCTAACATAGTACTACACATTACATATGAAGCGGGAAAACATCTGGGAATGTTTTCCCAGCGTTTGGCATGTTTCGGACACATGAAATGGAGGGGAAGGATCCATGTTCATCATGTTAGAGACTATCGGATTCAGGGCTCCGCAGATCCAAGAAAAGGCTCGAACTCTGGGGCGTGTGCGAAGAAATCAACCCCTTCAGCCAACTAGTTTGTCGCCCCCACGGCCAAGCTCGATGAACAAGGAAGAAGATGGACACGGCAGTTTACTAAGGTTCGAGCCACCTTGCGGTGTAAAACCCTACTCCTGCTTTTTGTTGGATTTGCCTCACGAGGGGCGGAGGATGAACTAGTATAAGGGAAGAACAACGTTGCAAGGTCTGCTCTAGTGTGTATGTGAGCTGAAGGGATTCAACCTTCTAACCCCCTACTATGGTGGTGGCTAAGCTATATTTATAGTGGCCTCGGTCCTCTTCCCCCATATTGTAGGCGGGAAGGGATCCCACAGTGGCCAATTTTGAAGGGGGACAAGTAGTACATCTTATCCTGAAAAAGGTGGTCTTTTCCTGCAAAGCTCCTGGCCGTGACGCTGCGGTGGGTGATAACCCACAAGTATAGGGGATCGCAACAGTTTTCGAGGGTAGAGTATTCAACCAAAATTTATTGATTCAACACAAGGGAAGCCAAAGAATATTCTCAAGTACTAGCAGCTGAGTTGTCAATTCAACCACACTTGAAAGACTTAATATCTACAGCAAAGTATTTAGTATAGGGGATCGCAACAGTTTTCGAGGGTAGAGTATTCAACCAAAATTTATTGATTCAACACAAGGGAAGCCAAAGAATATTCTCAAGTACTAGCAGCTGAGTTGTCAATTCAACCACACTTGAAAGACTTAATATCTACAGCAAAGTATTTAGTAGCAAAGTAGTATGGAAGTAACGGTAATGGTGGCAAAAGTAATAGTAGCAGTTTTGTAGCAATCGTAACAATGGCGACAAAGAAGTAACTAAGCAAAGATCAATATGTGAAAAGCTCATAGGCAATGGATCAATGATGGATAAATATGTAGGATGTAATTCGTCATGCAACATTTATAACATAGGGTGACATAGAACTAGCTCCAGTTCATCAATGTAATGTAGGCATGTATTCCGAATATAGTCATACGTGCTTAAGGAAAAGAACTTGCATGACATCTTTTGTCCTACCCTCCCGTAGCAGCGGGGTCCTATTGGAAACTAAGGGATATTAAGGCCTCCTTTTAATAGAGTACCGGACCAAAGCATTAGCACTTAGTGAATACATGAACTCCTCAAACAATGGTCATCACCGGGAAGTGTTCCGACTATTGTGACTTCGGGGTTTGCCGGATCATAACA
Organism: Triticum aestivum; assembly: GCF_018294505.1. NCBI lineage: Eukaryota > Viridiplantae > Streptophyta > Magnoliopsida > Poales > Poaceae > Triticum > Triticum aestivum. The sequence goes on from NC_057801.1 coordinate 716,757,483, forward strand.
CTAGTAGGTGACTATAACTTGCAAGATAGGATCAAGAACTCACATATATTCATGAAAACATAATAGGTTCAGATCTGAAATCATGGCACTCGGGCCCTAGTGACAAGCATTAAGCATGGCAAAGTCATAGCAACATCAATCTTAGAACATAATGGATACTAGGGATCAAACCCTAACAAAACTAACTCGATTACATGGTAAATCTCATCCAACCCATCACCGTCCAGCAAGCCTATGATGGGATTACTCATGCACGGCGGTGAGCATCATGAAATTGGTGATGGAGGATGGTTGATGATGACGATGGTGATGGATTCCCCTCTCTAGAGCCCCGAACGGACTCTAGATCAGCCCCCCGAGGAAGAACAGGGCTTGGCAGCAGCTCCATATCATAAAACGCGATGAACCCTTCTCTTTGTTTTTTTCTCGTCGAACGTGAATATCTAGAGTTGGAGTTGAGGTCGGTGGAGGTCCAGGGGACCCATGAGGCAGGGGGTGCGCCCTAAGGGGTGCGCCTTGCACCCTCGTGGACAGGGTGTGGGCCCCCTTCTGTTGATTCTTTCGCCAATATTTTTTATTAATTCCAAAACGTGACTCCGTGAAGTTTCAGGTCATTCCGAATTTTTTTTATTTCTGCACAAAAATAACACCATGGCAATTCTGCTGAAAACATCGCCAGTCCAGGTTAGTTCCATTCAAATCATGCAAGTTAGAGTCCAAAACAAGGGCAAAAGTGTTTGGAAAAGTAGATACGTTGGAGACGTATCAACTCCCCCAAGCTTAAACCTTTGCTTGTCCTCAAGCAATTCAGTTGACAAACTGAAAGTGATAAAGAAAAACTTTTACAAACTCTGTTTGATCTTGTTGTTGCAAATATGTAAAGCCAACATTCAAGTTTTCAGCAAAGATCATGAACTAACCACATTCACAATAACATTTAGGTCTCACATTTACTCATATCAATGGCATAATCAACTAGCGAGCAATAATAATAAATATCGGATGACAACATTTTCTATAAATAATCATAATATGATAAAACAAGATGGTATCTCGCTAGCCCTTTCTGAGACTGCAAAACATAAATGCATAGCACCCCTGAAGATCAAGGACTGACTAGACATTGTAATTCATGGCAAAAGAGATCCAGTCAGAGTCATACTCCATGTAAATTAATAACAATGCATACAAATGACAGCGGTGCTCTCCAACTACTGCTTTTTTGTAAGAGGATGATGACTCAACATAAAAGTAAATAGATAGGCCCTTCGTAGAGGGAAGTAGGGATTTGTAGAGGTGCTAGATCTCGAATTTTGAAACAGAGATAAATAATATTTTGAGTGGTATACTTTCATTAGCAACATAACAACCAAGAGATCTCGGTATCTTCCAGGATACATACATTATAGGCGGTTCCCAAACAGAATGCTAAAGTTTATACTCCCCCACGACCAACGAGCACATTCCACGGCTGGTCCGAAACAACGGGTACCGTCCAACTAACAACAATCCTGGGGGAGTTTTGTTTGCAATTATTTTGATTTGATTTGAGCATGGGACTGGGCATCCCGGTTACCGGCCATTTCTCATGAGTGATGAGCGGAGTCCACTCATCGTGAAAATAACCCACCCAGCATGGAAGATACAGACAACCCTAGTTGATAAATGAGCTATTCGAGCATACATAACAGAATTTCATTTGAAGGTTTAGAGTTTGGCACATGCAAATTTACTTGGAACGGCAGGTAAATACCGCATATAGGTAGGTATGGTGGACTCATATTGAATAATTTTGGGGTTTATGGAAGTGGATGCACAAGCACTATTCCCTCTTAGTACAAATGAAGGCTAGAAAGAGACTGGGAAGCGACCAACTAGAGAGCGACAACAGTCATGAACATGCATTAAGATTAACCAACAATGAGTGTAAGCATGAGTAGGATATAAATCACCATGAACATAAATATCGTGGAGGCTATGTTGATTTTGTTTCAACACAACATGCGTGAACATGTGCCAAGTCAAGCCACTCGAATCATTCAAAGGAGGATACCACCCTATCATACCACATCACAACCATTTTAATAGCATGTTGGCACGCAAGGTAAACCATTATAAACTCCTAGATAATTAAGCATGGCATGAATAACTATAATCTCTAATTGTCATTGCAAACATGTTTTATTCATAAAGGGCGGAATCAGGAACGATGAACTAATCATATTTACAAAAACAAGATTGGTCAAGTTCATACCAGCCTTTCCTCATCTCAATCATTTCATCATATATCGTCATTATTGCCTTTCACTCGCACGACCGAATGGTATGTATAATAATAATAGTGCACGTGCATTGGACTAAGCTGGGATCTGCAAACATTTCATCTAGAGGAGAAGACAAGGTAATATGGGCTCTTGGTTAGATCAACAATAATGCATATGAGAGCCACTCATCATTTTCATCATGGTCTTCTCATCTCGACCCCCAAAGAAAAGAAAAGAATTTCAAAAAAAAGAAAACTATTTACACGGGAAAGCTCCCAACAAACAAAAGAAGAATGAGAAATCTTTTTGGGTTTTCTTTTAATTAGTACTACTACAAGCATGGAAAGTAAACTAGCTAAAAGCAACAACATTTTTTTTGCTTTTCTAAGTTTTTCAAACACACAAGAAGAAAGCAAGAAAATAAAATAAATTAGCATGGATAGTGCACTGAAAAAGTATGAACACCGACAACTAGAATGAGTGTGTGAACATGAAGTAATGTCGGTGAGAAATACGTACTCCCCCAAGCTTAGGCCTTTGGCCTAAGTTGGTCTATGGCCATGACTGGCCTGGCATATATCCAATGTTGTAGTTGGGATTGTACTAAGATGCAACAGCTACTGCGTGAAGGACTGCAACGTGGAAGCGAGCAGCCTCCGTCTTCCTCTCATATTCATTCGCCTCCTCTCTGGTTATAAAATATCTTCCATTTGCCTGAAAGTTAAAGAAAGTAGGAGCAGGAAGAGTAATATGGATAGCATGATGTCTGTCAAAGATTAGTCGGTACTGGAGGGATTGTTTGTTCCTCTCAAGAAACTGATGGCGAACCATAGCATTATAATTTAGAAAAGCAGGTGGAAACTCAATATCATTTCCATTTACGGATACACCAAGATAATCAGCTAAACGAGTTGCATAAATTCCACCAAATAAATCTCCATCTTTAGCATTAAGATGTAACCTCACCATGCAACAATGGCTCCCAAGTTATATCGTTTATCACCTAATACCGCACTCTTGAGGACACTAAGATCTGGGACGCACATGTGACAAAGCTCATCTTTACCGTTAATGCATCTACCTATAAAGAGAGCAAAGTAATGAATGTAAGGAAAATGAATGCTCCCTATGGTAGCTTGTGTGATATATCTAGTTTCTCCCACAGTGATATTAGCAAGAAAATCATTATATTCAGATTTGCGAGGTTCACTAAAGATGCCCCACTGTGGGATTTTACAAGCATTGTTAAAATCTTCAAGGTCCATGGTATATGATTTATCACAGAGGTTAAATATAACAGTGTGAGTGTTGCGCTTAGATGAAAAGTTAAACCTCCACACAAAAGGAATCAGTGTGGTGATAGTATTGGCGGCACTTATCTGATACGAAGTCTTCAAGATCAGCATTACGCACATACTCATCAAATTCATCCTTGAAGCCAGCTTGGATCATAAATTCGTCCGACGGCCATTCGCAAGGCCGCACTGGGCTTCTCTTCGTGGTTCAAGGTCTAGCTCACGTATGGCAAGCCTCGGGGCTTGCTTCCTTGAAGAACCACCTAGGTACATGTTCCTAAACATTTTTCTTCCTCTGAAAAATTTCTGAAATTTTTAGTGACTCAAAATAAAAGTGAACCAAACTCAACAAGATTAATAGCAACTACTCCCACAAGTGCCTAGAGGCTATATGATGCATTAAAACTAGTTTGGACCATACACATTTGACATGCAAGCTGAAGAACAGGGTCACCTCAGCAGCAAATTTTTTCAATAAATAAAGCACTAGAACAAAAACTATCGGACCATTGGAGGAGTCACATACCGAAGAACAATTCCCCATAGCAGTTTTGTGAATGGAGCTTTGAGCAAGGAGATCGAAAATGGCAGAAAAACGAGCAAGTACATGGGTTTGAGCTACAGGATGATTTTTTCTAGAGGAAGACGAAGTGTGTGGGTACTGGAATAAGTGGAGGGGGGCAACATGGGGCCCTCGAGGCAAAGGGGCGCGCTCTCCTCCCTCGTGACCAAATGGTGGGTCCCCCTGGTGTGTTCTAACTGCAAGAAATTCTCAAATATTCTACAAAAAAATCATACTCAATTTTCAGGGCATTTGGAGAACTTTATTTTCGGGGTATTTTGTATTGCAAGGATAATTCAGAAAATAGACAGAAAATACTATTTTTGCTTTATTTAAACTAAATAACAGAAAGTAAAAGGAGGGTACAGAGAGTTGTGCTTTCTAAATTCATCCATCCCATGCTCATCAAAAGGAATCCATTAACAAAGTTGATCAAGTCTTGTTAACAAACTTCTTCCAAATAACACGAAATCGGAGAATTTTCAAATAACACTAGGTTACCTCAATGGGGATATGCATGTACCCAACAATAAGAATATCATATTTCCTTTTGACTGTAGGAAGAGGGAATTCAAAACCTCCAATATTAATTTTTGAAAATTTTCGAATGAGTTTATACTATGAACTTGAGGTTATTTCTTTGGAAAGTGTACCGTATGCGCATTACCATTAACATGAAAAATGACATTCCCTTCATTGCAATCAATAACAGCCCCTGTAGTATTCAAAAAGGGTCTACCAAGGATGATCGACATACTGTCGTCCTTAGGAATATCAAGAATAACAAAGTTCGTTAAAATAGTAATGTTTGCAACCACAATAGGCACATCCTCACAAATACCGATGGGTATAGTAGTTGATTTATTTCCCATTTGCAAAGAGATTTCAGTAGGTGTCAACTTATTCAAATCAAATCTACGATACAAAGAGAAAGGCATAACACTAACACCGGCTCCAAGATCACATAAAGCAGTTTTAACATAGTTTCTTTTAATGGAGCATGGTATAGTTGGTACTCCTGGATCTCCAAGTTTCTTTGGTATTACACCCTTAAAGGTATAGTTAGCAAGCATGGTGGAAATTTCAGCTTCTGGTATCTTTCTTTTATTTGTAACAACATCTTTCATATACTTAGCATAGGGATTCATTTTAAGCATATCAGTCAAACGCATACGCAAAAAGATAGGTCTAATCATTTCAGCAAAGCGCTCAAAATCCTCATCATGCTTTTTCTGGGACGGCTTAGGAAGAAAAGGCATGGGTTTCTAAACCCATGATTCTCTTTCTTTACCGTGCTTCCTAGCAACGAAGTCTCTCTTATCATAATGTTGATTTTTTGATTGTGGGTTATCAAGATCAACAACAGGTTCAATCTCTACATCATTATTATTATTATTAGGTTGAGCATCAACAAGAACATCATAATTAGCATTATCACTAGGTTCATGTTCATAACTAGATTGTGTTTCAGCATCAGAAATAGAAATATCATTGGGATTCTCAGGTGTGTCTACAACAGGTTCACTAGAATCATGCAAAGTCCTATCATTTTTCCTTTTATTTTCTTAGAAGGACTAGGTGTATCAATATTAGTTCTCTGAGAATGTTGCTCAACTCTCTTAGGATGGCCCTCAGGATACAAAGGTTCCTGAGTCATTTTACCACCTCTAGTCATAACTCTAACAACATTATCATTATTCTTATTATTTAAATCATTGAGAAAATCATCTTGTGCCTTAAGTACTTCTTCTACTTGAGTGGTAACCATGGATGCATGTTTACTAATAAGTTTAAGATCACTTTTAACCCTAGACATATAATCACTCAAGTGTTCAACCAAAATAAGCATTGACATCTTCTTGTTTAACAATGAAATTACCAAACTCATCCAAGCACTGACTAGCAAACTTAGTAGATGGGATTTCACACTTATCAAATCTATAGACAGAATTTACCTTTACTACCTGTGTCGGGTTATCAAGACCATGTATATCTTCAATAGGCGGTAAATTCTTAACATCTTCTGCTTTAATACCTTTTTCTTTCATAGGTTTCTTTGCCTCTTGCATAACTTCTGGACTGAGAAATAGAATACCCGTTTTGGCTTAGGAGTTGGTTCAGGAAGTGTCCAATCATTATCATTACTCAATATATTATTCAATAGCAATTCAGCCTTCTCAACAGTTCTTTCCTGAAAACACAACCAACACAACTATCCAGGTGGTCTCTGGAAGCATCGGTTAGTCCATTATAAAAGATATCAAGTATTTCATTTTTCTTGAGAGGATGATCAGGCAAAGCATTTAGTAATCGGAGAAGCCCCCCCCCCCAAGCTTGTGGGAGACTCTCTTATTTGATTTGCACAAAATTATATATTTCCCGCAAGGCAGCTTGTTTCTTATGAGCGGGGAAATATTTTGCAGAGAAGTAATAAATCATATCCTGGGGACTACGCACACAACTAGGAGCAAGATAATTAAACCATATCTTAGCATCACCCTTATATGAGAAAGGAAACAATTTAAGAATATAGTAATAGCGAATTTTTTCCTCATGAGTAAATAGGGTGACTATATCATTCAATTTAGTAAGATGTGCCACAACAGTTTTAGATTCATAGCCATGGAAAGGATCAGATTCAACCAAAGTGATTAACTCAGGATCAACAGAGAATTCATAATCCTTATCAGTAACACAGATAGGTGAAGTAGCAAAAGAAGGGTCATATTTCATTCTAGCATTCAAAGACTTTTCTTTCAACTTAGCTAACAGTTTCTCAAGATCATATCTATCATTGCAAGCAAGAAAGTCTCTAGCAGTTTCTTCGTCCATAACATAACCCTCAGGTAGAAAAGGTAATTCATATCTAGGGGGAGAATATTCATCATCACTTTCATTAATATCACCAGTCTCAGTAATTTCACTCTCTCTAATCCTAGCAAGTTGTTCATACAGAAATTCACCTAATGGCACATTATTATCAAGTAGAGAAGTAGTATCATCATAAACATCATGCATAGCAGAAGTGGCATCATCAATAACATGCGACATATCAGAATCAATAGTAGGTGTAGGTGTCGCAAGTTCACCCAAAATAGAAGGTGAATCAAGTGCAGAGCTAGATGGCAGTTCCTTACCCCCCCTCGTAGTTGAGGGAAAGATCTTGGTTCTTTGATCTTTCAAATTCCCCATAGTGATCAACAGATAAAAATCCCAAGTGACTCAAAGAATAGAGTTGTGCTCCCTGGCAACTGCGCCACAAAAAGGTCTTGATAACCCACAAGTATAGGGGATCGCAACAGTTTTCGAGGGTAGAGTATTCAACCCAAATTTATTGATTTGACACAAGGGAAGCCAAAGAATATTCTCAAGTATTAGCAGCTGAGTTGTCAATTCAACCACACCTGAAAGACTTAATATCTGCAGCAAAGTAGTATGGAAGTAACGGTAACGGTGGCAAAAGTAACAGTAGCAGTTTTGTAGCAATCGTAACAATGGCAACGGAGAAGTAACTAAGCAAAGATCAATATGTGAAAAGCTCATAGGCAATGGATCAATGATGGATAATTATGTAGGATGTAATTCATCATGCAACAGTTATAACATAGGGTGACACAGAACTACCTCCAGTTCATCAATGTAATGTAGGCATGTATTCCGAATATAGTCATACATGCTTAAGGAAAAGAACTTGCATGAAATCTTTTGTCCTACCCTCCCATGGAAGGGTGTCCTATTGTAAACTAAGGGATATTAAGGCCTACTTCTAATAGAGTACCGGACCAAAGCATTAGCACTTAGTGAATACATGAACTCCTCAAACTATGGTCATCACCGGGAAGTGTCCCGACTATTGTCACTCCGGGGTTTGCCGGATCACAACACGTAGTAGGTGACTATAACTTGCAAGATAGGATCAAGAACTCACATATATTCATGAAAACATAATAGGTTCACATATGAAATCATAGCACTCGGGCCCTAGTGACAAGCATTAAGCATGGCAAAGTCATAGCAACATCAATCTTAGAACATAATGGATACCAGAGATCAAACCCTAACAAAACTAACTCGATTACATGGTAAATCTCATCCAAACCATCATCGTCCAGCAACCCTACGATGGGATTACTCACGCACGATGGTGAGCATAATGAAATTGGCGATGGAGGACGGTTGATGATGACGATGGCGACGGATTCCTCTCTCCGGAGCCCCGAACTGACTCCAGATCAGCCCTCCCGAGGAAGAATAGGGCTTGGCAGCGGCTCTGTATCATAAAACGCGATGAATCCTTCTCTCTGATTTTTTTCTCCCCGAACGTGAATATATAGAGTTGGAGTTGAGGTCGGTGCAGGTCCAGGGGACCCATGAGGTAGGGGGCGCGCCCTGCACCCTCGTGGACAGGGTGTGGGTCCCCTTTTGTTGATTTGTTCGCCAATATTTTTTATCAATTCCAAAACATGACTCCATGAAGTTTCAGGTCATTCCGGGAGCTTTTATTTCTGCACAAAAGTAACACCATGGCAATTTTGCTGAATACATCGTCAGTCCGGGTTAGTTCCATTCAAATCATGCAAGTTAGAGTCCAAAACAAGGGAAAAAGTGCATGATCCGCCCCGCGAATGTCTTCGCGATCCAATCATGATCCGTACCGCGAACTCCCGATCCAAGTGCCGAACATACAACACCTCCATGCTCAACACATGTACGGCTTGATGACACCTTCACCTCCTTGATCCAGTGAGTGATGGTGAAGTAGTAGCTCGAGTCCTCCGGCAACACGGCAGCGTGGTGGCGGTGGTGGTGGCGGAATTTTAGCAGAGCTTCGGTAAGTGCTACCGAGAGGAAGAAGGCTATGAGAGAGAGGAGGGGCAATGCCGTGGCGTATGAGGGTGCGGCTTCCCTCTCTCTACCTCTCTATATATAGGGGGAAGGGGGAGAGGGGGTGAGGGAGTCCTGGATTAGGGGGTGTCCGGATGGCCGGACTATGACCTTTGGCCGGACTCCCAGACTATGACGATACAAGATTGAAGACTTCGTCCCGTGTCCTGATAGGACTTTCCTTGGCGTGGAAGGAAAGCTTGGCGATACAATATGTAGATCTCCTCCCATTGTAACCGACTCTGTGTAACCCTAGCCCTCTCCGGTGTCTATATAAACCGGAGAGTTTTAGTCCGTAGGACGAACAACAATCATACAATAGGCTAGCTTCTAGGGTTTAGCCTCTCTGATCTCGTGGTAGATCAACTCTTGTACTACCCATATCATCAATATTAATCAAGCAGGAGTAGGGTTTTACCTCCATCGAGAGGGCCTGAACCTGGGTAAAAACATCGTGTCCCTTGTCTCTTGTTACCATCCGCCTAGACGCACAGTTCGGGACCCCCTACCCGAGATCCGCCGGTTTTGACACCGACATTGGTGCTTTCATTGAGAGGTCCACTATGCCGTCGCCATCAGGAAGGATGCCATGTCCCGTCTTTAAAGACGACACTGTTGCTAAAGGAGCTTTGGCTATCGGCCAAACTCTCCGGCTAGGCAGTTTTCTTATAACCGCCTGTTTGGCCGACGCGCCGACGATGACTTCTTGGGTCATCAAAAGCAATCTCCACGTCAACTCGGAACTCGCCGAGCAGTTAGATCCGATGGAGTTCTATTCCTTAAACGAGCTCTTGGATCGCATCGCCGCCCTGGGAGTCGCTACAGACTATGATCAGATTCAGCTTAAACCCGATCCAAGGGAAATTGACTCTCCCCAGGTCACCCACCATGTTGCAGTGGTGGAGGAACAATGCGACAAATCTATACCCATCTTAAGGACAAAATATGTCCGGATTTCCGATCCCCCCAAGCCGGATATCCGCGGAGGGGAGGATGTCACTAGAGCCCTGAACCTAAAGTCAGACAGCGGGCCAGATTCATTGGACAACATCCAAGAACCCAAGCTTCCGAATTCGGAAACTCCTTGGCCCCTGAGCCTCAGATTGGGTGAGGTTCCGGATTTAACTCCACCCGCCCACCATAACATAAGGGATCTATCCCAAGTTCGGCAAGAGCCCACGGAAACAATACATCATTACTGGGCCAGATTCCTCCTGGTTATGAACAGGATAGAGGACTGCCGCGAGGAGGATGCAATTTCATCCTTCTGCAATAATTGCACGAACATCGGGATCCTCAACGCCATAAGTCGCCGTGATATTACATGCTTCGCTGACTTAGCATCCATGGTACGAAAATACTGTGCGATGGAAAGTGTCCGGAAAACCGAAATAAAATTCTGGGATGATCCGGCCCTGAATACAACCCTAGTCCAAAGTAAAAGGGCGCATTATCGCCATGCACAGGGGTTAATCACCAAAAAACAAAAACCTTCTATAGGGTATGGAACCGTACTGGAGGGATGGCTCAATGGACCCTGTAAAATTCATAGTACAGAGGGTGTCACACCAACTCATAGCCTTAGAGCATGTTGGATACTCCGGCAGGTGGCCAGAAGTGGCGAGGAGCTTCTAACTCTAGAACCCGCAGAGCACCACCCCAGGAATACCAGTACGGTATCAATAGTCTTCGAGACTTTCGCATCAAACAATATGCGGAAACGAACACTCCGCAGCCTTACCGAAGTCTACCAGGTAGCAACAATAAATCCATGGAGTGACACGGCTATTACCTTCAATGCCAGTGACGAACCTAAATTCCGAACAGCATGAGCACCAGCCGCATTGGTCCTCAGTCCGATAGTGGACGGCTTTCGACTTACTAAGGTACTCATGGACGGTGGCAGCGGGTTGAACCTCATTTATGAGGAAACCCTCCGAAAAATGGAAATAGACTTGAGCCGCATTGAGCGAAGCAACACAACCTTTAGAGAAATAATCCCCAGTCGGGAAGCATGTTGCACAGGAAAAATCACACTGGACGTAGTGTTCGGCACGCCGGATAATTACAGATCCGAGGAGGTCACATTTCAAGTGGCCCTGTTCAGCAGCGGGTACCACGCTCTGTTAGGGCGGGAGGCATTCACAATTTTTCAAGCTATACCCCATTACAGGCACATGAAGCTCAAAATGCCCGGACCCAACGGAATCATCACTCTTGCTAGTGACCCGGACATAGCACTCCGTGCCGAAAACAAGACAGCCGCACTGGCCCTTGAGGCATTATCCGAAGCCCTAGCGGTCGAGGAACTAACCGCGCTGCGCTCCAGGTGGACAGGGACGACGTGATACTCGACAAGAGATCCAAGTCCACCTCCTTTAAACCGCCAGACGAAATAGTCAAATTCCAAGTCCATCCAATGGACCCTACAAAAACGGCCTCCATCAGGGCACAATTAAACCATGATGTAGACGCCGCACTACGAGAATTCCTACGCGAAAATTGGGACATTTTTGCCTAGCACCCATCAGATATGCCAGGAATCCCACGCAGGCTGGCCGAGCACAGCCTAAACATCCTAAAAGGATTCAAGCCTGTTAAGCAGGCTCTTCGGCGTTTCTCTCAACCTAAGAGACAAGCCATGGGAGAGGAGCTAGCCAAACTACTGGAAGCCGGATTCATAAGAGATATAAAACATCCGGACTAGCTAGCAAACCTGGTGATGGTACCAAAGAAGGACAAATCCTGGCGCCTATGCGTCGATTTCAAGGACCTCAACAAGGCTTGCCCAAAGGATCCCTTCCCCCTCCCCCGCATTGATCAAATCATTGACGCTACCGCAGGACACGATTCATTGTGTTTCCTCGACGCATACTCTGGCTACCATCAAATTAAGATGGCAGAGCCAGACCAAGCCGCAACAGCATTTATCACCCCATACGGCCCATTCTGCTTCAACACAATGCCCTTCGGGCTCAAAAACGCCGGTGCAACATATCAGCGCATGATTCAGACATGTCTGGCCAACCATATCGGCAAAACAGTCGAAGCATACGTGGATGACGTGGTCGTCAAAACCAAGCACGTCGAAACTCTAGTAGACGACCTGAGGCTCACGTTCGATAACCTCTGAACATATGACATCAAGCTTCACCGGAAAAATGTGTTTTCGGCGTACCAGCCGGAAAGCTCTTGGGCTTCATTGTATCCGGTAGAGGAATTGAAGCAAACCCATCCAAGATCCGAGCTCTGTCACAACTGGATATTCCAAAGGACCTCAAACAAATACAAAAATTGACTGGATGCGTGGCGGCTCTAAGCCGCTTCATCTCCCGCTTGGGAGAAAAGGCATTACCCCTTTATAGCCTCCTCCGGTGCACCGAACATTTCAAGTGGACGGATGCTGCCACGGCCGGACTCGAAGAAATAAAAGCCATATTTGCAACAAACCCGGTCCTGGCCGCGCCTAATATCGGCAAACCAATGCTATTATACATTGCGGCAACTCATCAAGTTGTAAGCGCAGTGCTCGTCGTCGAATGAGAAACGGACGGACACAAACCCCCCCCTTCAAAAACCAGTTTACTACGTGCACACTGTCCTCACTCCATGCAAGTCATGGTACCCGCATTATCAAAAGATAGCGTACACGATGTTCATGGCATCCCGGAAGCTACGACACTACTTTCAAGAGTGTTCAATAACAGTAGCCTCCGAAGTACCTCTTAATGATATTATAAACAACCGCGACGCGATGGGCCGGATTGCCAAATGGGACATTGAGCTCCTCCCATTCGACATAACCTCTAAGCCACGGCGAGCTATCAAGTCACAAGTTTTGGCCGACTTTGTCGCCGAATGGACTGAAGCCGAACTCCCTAAAGAGTATGACACATATTCCAACTGGATTATGCACTTCGACGGCTCCAAATGCTAGCGGGTCTGGGGGCTGGCATCGTTCTGACGTCCCTAATAGGAGATACAGTCCAATATGTACTCCAGATAAGGTATACGGATTCTAACAATGCAGCCGAATATGAGGCCCTTCTGCATGGTCTCCGGATGGCAGTCTCCATGGACATTCAACGCCTAGAGGTGCGTGGGGATTTGAACCTCGCGATATCCCAAATAAATGGAGATTTTGACGCCAAAGATCCGAAAATGGCAGCATATCGCAATGCTGTCCTAAAAATGTCAGCTCGGTTTGAGGGGCTCGAATTTCACCATATAGCCCGGGAAAACAATCAGGCAGCAGACGTCTTGGCACGCATCGGCGCAAAGCGCGATGCAGTCCCTCCCAACATTTTCTTGGAAAGGTTATTCAAGCCATCCGTACAATGGGAAGGGGAATCCAGAAATAACAACCCGGATCCAGCCGCACCACCTGACACCGAACACTCTGACACAATGGGAGGCTCGGCCAACGAAGTAACATCCTCAGCCCACGTAATAATGGCAGTCATTGCCCCGTGGACAGAACCATTCTTAGCCTACTTAACTAGGCAGGAACTTCCTGAGGACCAAAACGAGGCACGCTGCATAGTGCGGCGATCTAAAGCCTATAAAGTCCACGAAGGAGAGCTTTATAAGAAAAGCACCACCAGAGTCCTTCAAAGGTGTATCTCCGAAGAAGAAGGGCGGAACCTTTTGGCTGAAATTCATGCCGGACTCGGCGGGCCCCACGCCGCAGCCCGAGCCCTTGTAAGCAAGGCCTTCCGTACTGGATTTTATTGGCCTACAGCCCGGGCAGATGCTCAGGACTTAGTCCAATGATGCGTCGGCTGCCAATTATTCGCTAACCAAAGCCATATGCCACCCACCGCCCTTCGAACTATACCCATCACCTGGCCCTTCGCGGTCTAGGGGCTTGACATGGTTGGACCCCTTAAAGGGGGAACCCACAAGCAAAAATACTTATTGGTCATGGTTGAGAAGTTCACTAAATGGATAGAGGCCAAGCCTGTCAAGACGGCCGAATCCGGACCAGTGATAGACTTCATATCAGGGGTCGTACACCGTTACGGCGTCCCCCACAACATCATCACTGATAACGGCATGAACTTTACGGCCGACGAGGTAAAACTCTGGTATAAAAACATGGGCATCAAGCTCGACTACACTTCAGTCTATCACCCACAAACTAACGATCAAGTCGAGCGGGCAAATGGTCTAATCATGAGCGGCATCAAACCCAAACTAGTACGGTCCCTCAAGGAATCTAAGACGCACTGGGTAGAGGAGCTCGACTCCGTACTCTGGGGGCTGCGGACGACGCCGAACCGCACTACCAGATTCACACCATTTTTGTGGTATACGGCGCAGAGGCAATCCTCCCCTACGACATAATTCATGACTCACCTCGCGTGCGCATGTACGAAGAAAGATAAGCCGAACTTGATCGGCAGGACAGTTTGGACGCATTGGAGGAGGAGCGCGACGTGGCAAAAGCCCGTTCCGGATTCTATCAACAGCAGGCTCGAAGATATCAAAGCAGAGAAGTACGGGCCAAAACTTATAATGTTGGCGAATTAGTTCTATGCCTGCCGGACAAGAAAAAGGACAAACTCAAGCCCAAATGGGAAGGTCCCTTCATAATCGACCAAGTCCTGACTGGTGGAGCGTACCATCTATGAAATGCATCGGATAACCGACTCAAGCCGAACCCATGGAGCGCAGCACGCCTATGAAGATTCTACGCCTAGCGCCGGACTTTGTGTTCGTCTCCTTCCTCTATCTATTTTTTACACATTAGCTGTCTTATATTTCTCTCCTTCTCCCTTTTCTTCTATTACAGCCTTTTAAGGGCTCATTTGCGCCTCGTTCGCACACAATTGACGCGCTATCCGCGCTCATTATACCTGGGGGCTTCTTTAACAGAAGCTTATTTATACGGGCCTCGTGCCCAAGACGTGCATCACACTTCCGCATGTACCTTTTATTCACCATTATATGCATCGATATGACTTAAGTTTTGGCCAAGCTGGGTTGCCTGGCTCCTGTGCTTACCCCTATGTTCCCGATTGTTCGGCTAGGTGGTAAAGGGAGCACCTCTACGATTGTTACTGCCGGGTCAGCCGGATGTGTACCTCAGACTGGGTGAAGCCGATAGCTAGCGTTCTTAAGGGAATATTCGGTCGGTGAACTAAAAGATGATTTTTACCTCGTTTATTTATCCGCCCCCAGATGCTTTTCTGTTTTTTCGCAGTTCGAACATGCACTTTAGGGCATGCCTCCCAGGGAAAGGAACCCCTAACGGAACTATTCTCCCTGGAAGATGTTTCTTACTAACCATGTAATATAACATAACTAGTTGGGCACTTGTCTGATAAAGCACTAATGACCCCTACGCCTGGTCTCCATGCATGCCTCGGTTCTTACATAACCGAGAGGGTATTCGGACACACTCCGGACTATCGGGTCCCGAGGTTGAAGCGAAAAGGTCCGCTATGACAAACGATCTACAATCCGGCTAGAAGGCATTTTACATGTCATTTTAAATTACATACTCAATTTGACTGATTATATTCCTCTTCAATACCATCCAACAGGCTGTCTAGTTTACAGTCCCGTTGGGAATATTTTGCGGCCAACTCTACCTGGCCGTACACTAAACTGACAGGGATCTCCTTCCCATCGGGCCCCATAGGTCCGACCTCGGCCATGTGGTTTGGGTCAGCCTTCATGTACCGTGTCTTCACCATGGCCCAGGCCTCCCTAGCGCCTTGACGGCAGGCCGATATCTTCCATAATCGGAAGCGCCGCCGTGCTCCCTTCAGCTTCTCTGCAAGCTCTCCAAGGCCTTCGGGCACGGAGATGGATGGCCACAAGGCCTGGTCGACGCCTTGCATCACCTGCCGAACTCGTTCGTGCAGTTGTGAGAGCTTAGGAAGAAGGTCACCCGTAGAACCAGGCATTTCCTCGGCACATCGACCTGTCAGCATACCTACAGACATAACACTATCAATTCGACTTCCTCGCCGAACTCTTCTTTTCATAGTTCGTTCAAGCACTTACTAAAAATGCCGCGTCGAAGCTGCTGATTCTCCTTCACAGAGTCCGACAGCTGAGCACGAACATCCTTTAGTTCATCGCCTAGCTGGGTGTTGGCATCTTGAAGCTTGTTCTTCTCTTGCCTCACCCTCGTAAGCATGCTCTTGCCAGCCTTTAACTGGCGCAAGAGTTGCTGCTTGTCCGGATCCACTCCAGCGCCATCTGCACTACTATTGTCAGAATTGCACACATGCCACACTTCACAACATACTTATCTTTCGAAGCATATATTACCAGAGGGGGTCTCAGTGGCCTTCACTGTTGCGGCTAGTGCGGCCTCAAGTTGGGCTTTGCACTCTTCCAGCTCCTGGGACAGTTGGGTATTCTTTTCAGTAAGATCCTGCATAACAAATGATCCTTAAATCAGTTGTTCTAACTGTTTCAAGTCCCGGGGGCTACTGACATATATAACCATCAAATTTTCTCACCCGTATGTCTTTTATATACTGCTCTGTGGCTCTGCTAGACCATTTTGAGCGGCACAGAAGTACGCATCTCCCATATTAAAGGCGTCCAATGCCTCTTGGGAAAAACAAGCGTCACGAAGAACAGTCCGGCGACGCCTGTGGTTCATGGCACTCTCCACCTCAGAATTGGTGGCAGATAGCCCGTCCGCGCCCTCTGTCGGAGGAGCGTCTGGTGCACCCCCCGTGTTCGCCTCCGCTTCCAGACCCGTCCTTGAAGCCTGGCCGGTGGATATAGTCCGGCGGGAGCTCTTCTTCCTAAAGAAAGCATGAGCATTAGTATGCCTTGAGGGCTTAAACCCTGGGCATTAAAGTGGCACGCCATACCATTGCACCGGCGTCTCGATCCGGTCCGCACTTCTTTTTAGCCCGCTGGGCCTCGATGGCCCTTGTTGGCTAGCCACCGCGGGCTCGGCCCTCCGCCTCAAGGATTTCCCCTGCGAAAACGCCATTGGTATACGGCAATCAAAAATAAGCACGGATGGATCCTCTTGAAAGTACCGGGACTTCAATCTCAGTTACCTTTGAGGCTGGAAGTAGTCCGGGATAATCGGCCATAATGGCCACTAAGGTGTTGTCCTTACTCAATTGATGAAACACTCCATCAATCAGCTCCACACATAAGTCCGGATCCTCATGGGAGTCCGGGTCGAGGGACTGTTTCGGGTCCTCGGGTTGTGGAGGAGGGCTGTTTATCTCCTTTACAGTCTGGCGTAGCTCCTGCGTTGAAATTGCTAGACTAATTACTTAACTATGGAAATATGAAAACGGATGGGCAAGTGAAAGTGTTCGCTTACCCAGCTTGGAGGATTGTACATAGAAAATCCGCCCCGTGGGTTGACACGGAGGAACTCCTCCTCTTCTCCCTTGTACAAAGTGGACAAGATCTTCATTAGAGTGGCAGCCGAATCCGGCCCCTTATGGCCACATCGGGTGGCGTCGTCCTCCCCATTGAAATCCCACATTAGGTGGCCTCTGTATTGAAGCGGTTGCACCCCCCGCGTAATGCATATGGCCATGACCTCGATCATGGTCAGTCCGAAATGAGCTAACAACCTTATCCGGCTCATCAGGTAAAGGACGTCCCTGTCCGTTTCCTTCTGAGGGCTCCATGGGCGCCAGCTCAAAAGTTTCTTCAAGGGAGCATTATCAAACTTAGGGAGGCCGATCCGTACAGGGTCCAGCAGAGGGACGTCTTCCATATAAAACCATTCTGAAGGCCAGTCTTCGGACGCCTTCTTTGGGGTTCTGGATAGATATCCGGTCCCGGCGATGCGCCATAGTTCGGCTCCGCCCACTTGATATATCGACCCCTCCTGAGAACGGGGCACGAGGCAAAACAACTTCTTCCACATCGCGAAATGGGCCTCGATGCCCAAAAACAGCTCGCAAAGGGCTACGAAGCCCGCAATATGCAATATGGAGGCAGGCGTAAGGTTGTGTAACTGGAGGCCATAGAACTCCAGGAGCCCCCAGAGAAACGGATGGATTGGAAATCCGAGCCCTCTTATTAAATAAGGGACGAGGCATACCCGCTCTCCTTTGGAGGGATTGGGGACGCTCTACGCTTGCTCTCCGCCATTATAGGTGGCGATCCCGGCTCGAACTGGGACCATGTAAGCTGGGGGAGAAGCCCCTTGGCTTGGAGCACTACTAGCTCACTGTGCGGGACGGAACACCTCTCCCAATTCCCAGGATGGGGGCTAGGGGGGCGAGAGGAGGAGCTGCGTCGACCGGCCATGATGGGGTGGATCTCTGTCGAATGCGCTCCGATGAATGCTCGTGGAGGGAAGATGATGTGATTTGGATCTAAGGCCCCGCCTCTTTTATAGGCAGCCCATTTTCACAGCTAGGGGGTAAATGAAAAAACACCCTGTCTTTTCACATTCTTTTGACACGTGGAAGATGGCCATTATTGGGCACAGAAGCCAAGGAGTGCAACATTCATCAGGAGCCGCACACTGTTCGACAGGTATATGGGATTTGGAGAAGAACCCACCTTGCAATGCCGAAGACAAATCTGCGCGCCGGACTCATCGTCATTGAAGCCTGGTTCGGGGGCTACTGAGGGAGTCCTGGATTAGGGGGTGTCCGGATGGCCGCACTATGACCTTTGGCCGGACTCCCGGACTATGAAGATACAAGATTGAAGACTTCGTCCCGTGTCTGGATAGGACTTTCATTGGTGTGGAAGGCAAGCTTGGCGATACGATATGTAGATCTCCTCCCATTGTAACCGACTCTGTGTAACCCTAGCCCTCTCCGATGTCTATATAAACTGGAGAGTTTTAGTCCGTAGGACGAACAACAATCATACCATAGGCTAGCTTCTAGGGTTTAGCCTCTCTGATCTCGTGGTAGATCAACTCTTGTACTACCCATATCATCAATATTAATCAAGCAGGAGTAGGGTTTTACCTCCATCGAGAGGGCCCGAACCTGGGTAAAAACATCGTGTCCCTTGTCTCCTATTACCATCCGCCTAGATGCACAGTTCGGGACCCCCTACCCGAGATCCGCCGGTTTTGACACCGACAGGGGGCGCCCCTAGGGGATCCCATCTAGGGCCGGCGGCCACAAGAGGGAAACCCTATATGGGTTTTCCCCCTTAGGAGACTTGGCCCCAAGCCAAAGGGGTGGGAACCATAGGGGGCGCACCCACCTGCTCTGGCAACACGGGATGGGGTGAGGGGGGTGCACAACCCCTTAGTGGGCTGGTTTGCCCCCCTCCCCTTGGCCCATGAGGCCCCCCAACACTTGCTGGGGCCCCCGAAACCCCTTTTGGTCGTGCTGGCCATCACCCGGTACCCCTGGAACACTTTCGGACTCCAATACCCTTTGTCCAATATATCAATCTTCACTTCTGGATCATTTCGGAATCCCTCGTCACGTCCGAGATCTCATCCGGGACTCCGAACAACGTTCGGTAACCACCATAATAACTCAACTATACTTATATCATCACGAAACTTAAAGGATCGAGAAGAGGTGTCTAGAGGGGGGGGGTGATTAGACACTAAGTAACAAAAGTTGCAGTTTTTAATTTCTATAAGTTTAAGTGGAGTTTTGGCACAAGTTTAACAATCACAATACATAGCAACCAAGCATGCAAAGAGTATAAGAGCAACGGAAAGTAAAGCATGCAACTTGCAAGAATGTAAAGGGATGGAATTGGAGTATGCAAACACAATTGGAGACACGGATGTTTTTGTTGAGGTTCCGATAGGTGGTGCTATCATACATCCACGTTGATGGAGACTTCAACCCACGAAGGGTAATGGCTGCGTGAATCCATGGAGGGCTCCACCCATGAAGGGTCCACGAAGACGCAACCTTGTCTATCCCACCATGGCCGTCGCCCACGAAGGACTTGCCTCACTAGCGGTAGATCTTCACGAAGTAGGCAATCTCCTTGCCCGTACAAACTCCTTGGTTCAACTCCACAATCTTGTCGGAGGCTCCCAAGTGACACCTAGCCAATCTAGGAGACACCACTCTCCAAGAAGTAACAAATGGTGTGTTGATGATGAACTCCTTGCTCTTGTGCTTCAAATGATAGTCTCCCCAACACTCAACTCTCTCTCACATGATTTGGATTTGGTGGAAAGAAGATTTGAGTGGAAAGCAACTTGGGAAGGCTAGAGATCAAGATTCATATGGTAGGAATGGAATATCTTGGTCTCAACACAAGTGTAGGTGGTTCTCTCTCCGAAAATGTAAGTTGGAAGTGTAGGTTCATTCTGATGGCTCTCTCCACGAATGAAGAGGAGGTGGAGGGGTATATATAGCATCCACACAAAATCTAACCGTTATACACAACTTGCCAAACTTGGTGGGACCGAATTGAAAAACTCGGTCGGACCGATTCAGCAAATCTAGTGACCGTTAGGATTTTCGGTGGGACCGACATGCAACTCAGTAGGACCGATATGGTTAGGATTAGGGCATAATGTAATCTCAGTGCGACCGATTACGCAAACTCGGTGGGACCGATTTTGGTAATAAGCTAACCAGAGAGTTGGTCAGGTAAACTCGGTGGGACCGATTCGCTCATTTCGGTGAGACCAAAATGTTACGAAAGGAAAACAGAGAGTTTACATTGCAATCTCAGTAGGACCGATTACACAAACTTGGTGGGACCGATTTTGGTAATGGACATACACATAGAGATTACAATCCCATCTCAGTGAGACCGAGATCCCTATCGGTGACACCGATTTGCCCAGGGTTTGTGGCAGTGGCTATGACATCTGAAGTCGGTGGCGCCAGATAGAAAGAATCGGTAGGGCCGAGTTAGACTTTTGGTTTTGGGTCATATCTGGATGTGAGAAAGTAGTTGAGGGCTTTGGAGCATATCACTAAGCACTTTGAGCAAGCAAGCCATTAAGCAACACCTAATCCCTCCTGGATAGTATTGGCTTTTCCTATAGACTCAATGTGATCTTGGATCACTAAAATAGAAAATGTAGGGTCTTGTTTTTGGAGCTTGAGCCAATCCTTTGTCCTCTGGATCTTCAATGGGTTCCACATCCTCTAGTCCATGCCACTTCATTGTTGAACTTCTCTGAAACATACTAGGTAAAAGTGTTAGTCCAACAAGAGATATGTTGACATTAATTACCAAAATCACCCAGGGAGCACTTGTGCTTTCACAAACGTTAAGTGTGTAGACCATGCGGGTTTGAGAACTATGCAGACATGACCGAGACACCTCTACGGTCAATAACCAATAGCAGGACCTAGATGTCCATATCGGTTCCCACATATTCTACGAAGATCTTATGGGTCGAACCTCGATGTCAAGGATTCAGTTTATCCCGTATGCAGTTCTCTTTGTCTATCGGTATGTTACTTGCCCGAGATTCGACCGTTGGTATCCCCATACCTAGTTCAATCTCGTTACCGGCAAGTCTCTCTACTCGTTCCGTAATACAATATCGAGTGGCTAACTCATTAGCTCTGTTGGAAAAGGCAGTGCCTAGGAGGCTCTTAGGCATGCCTAGGCGCTAGGCAATGGCCAAACGCCTCGCCTAGGGCATAAATGGTGCTCTAGGAAGTGCAAGGAAGGAATTGCCTACCCAAGCAAGAAATCATGCCACATACTGTACTGATATGCCAAACAGGTTATATTCCAATGGCAGTAGACAATGATTAACTTATTTATATGCCCTAAACTAATATCGACACCCATATAATAATCACAAATACACTACGAGTAAAACTATATTACCGCCTAGGCCGCGTCTAGGGCGCTTAGGCACCGCCTAGGCACTAGGCGAAGGCCAACCGCCTCGCTTACGCCTACCGCTTTTTCCAATCTTGCTCATTAGTCACATTGCTTGCAAGCTCATTGTGATACTGTATTACCGAGTGGGCCCTGAGATACCTCTCCTTCATACGGAGTGACAAATCCCAGTCTTAATCCATGCCAACTTGACAGACACCCTTGGAGATACCTTTAGAGCACCTTTATAGTCACCCAGTTACGTTGTGATGTTTGGTACACACAAGGTACTCCTCCAGCGTTAGTGAGTAGGATGATCTCATGGTCATAGGAACATATACTTGACATGCAGAAAATGATAGCGATAAACTTGCCACGATCATATGCTACATTCATAGTTTGGGTCTTGTCCATCACATGATTCTCCTAATGATGTGATCCTGTTATCAAATGACAACTCTTGCCCATGGCTAGGAAACCATAGCAACCTTTGATCAACGAGCTAGTTCGATAGAGGCTTACTAGGGACATGTTGTTGTCTATGTATCCACACATGTATTTGAGTTTCCGGTCAATACAATTCTAGCATGGATAATAAACGATTATCATGAACAAGGAAATATGATAACAACCAATTTATTATTGCCTCTAGGGCATATTTCCAGCACATACCTCACTAGTTATGTCTCTCCCTTTCTTCGACATGCGACGATTGATCTTCCTATGTAGTTACGTCTGCTTACCACAACCATATCGCCCCCTCATCATCCTTGCATACCTCATGACCCGTCTCTCACACGGACGTGCATAGATAGGCAGACATCCCCTCTCTTATTGATATTGCACTCATACCCTCCGTTTGTCTAGCAGGCCTCTCCCACCATTTGTGAGAAGTAACTATACCACCAACCCTCCCAAACTCCACCTTTGTCTCTCTCCCAACCTTATTCCTCTGCTACACATATGCATGGATGCTGATCGATCTCCCTCGATACATAGCTAGGTCTCTCTCCTTCTCCACACATATACCAGTCGATCTACCTCTCTATAGTTAGGTCTCTACCACCTCCACCCCACACACCGATAGTCGAACGTTGTTGGTAGGTATCCATGCCACAGAGACAAACTGCACCTCTGCCCTCTCACGTTCCAGTAGGCCAGCCGCCCTGTATATTTGACATGGGCAAACACAAATTCGATGGCACTCTTCGTCGATCGTGCACCCACACACTTCATCCGTGTTTTCGGTTCTATCAATATCTCACGCTGATGATCCCTCCACTCTCTTCTCGTGGATCACTCCCTCTATATATGATATATCCATGACTCTGTTTCACACACATTGCATATGTTACATTTTTTTGTTTGAGATATTATCGACACATTGCTTCTGTTTCACACAAACCATCTCTGTCACACACACCCACATACATACCTGCGCGTAAAGAAGAGGTGCACGCACGACATACGTACTCACGTCTCGTTCCCGGCTACACCCGCGCGGGTACACGATGGAGTTCATTTCTATACGAAAAGGCAGCCCACATGATAATTTAACGCTTGTAGTGGTTGTTTACTCGAAGGAGGGTCATGTACCATTGTCCATGGAACAAAGTTTGACTTGACGCGTTAGTATTAAATAAAGTTATATTCCTCAATGGCACGTACATAATATAAAATGATTGTCATTGGGAAAAATGAAATCCGCTCCACTATATACAATGGAGCCTGCCTGCCGGGGTTTGTCTCTTGTCACACTATCTCACACAAGGCGGCGGTGGACTCTCTCTCTCACCGTTGGTCACTGATACGGGCACATCCTGTTCATCGGCGGAAAGGGAGGATGTGCATCGTTTCTCTGTTCGACGTTGTCGAGGCAGCATGTTCTGATCTGTGGTACCTGTCATTCTCTCTGACAAACCTCAGGCGCGGTAGGGCCTTCGCCACTTGCTCGCTGCCGCAGTATGGGCAGATCCTGGCCGTCGGCAACCACCTAGTTACATCCCGACGACCCTCCGGTATAGATTCCTCCGGCCTTGCTCCATTGCCCATCTTCCCACGTTGCTGCATGTGGAAAATCTTGCATGTGGATCTTGTTTAGTTCTTTGCTTAAAATGTATCTCGGCCGGCATACTTTCCATCTTGCAATCTCATCCTCAGACCGTTTTTGATAAACCACCATGCTGCTATATTTCCCTTATGAGATGGAATCTGCTTCTTTTTTGTCGGTGTATCTGTCTTCAACTCCTGTTATTGGGCAGTAATTGTTTCCTTTCTACCTCCTTTTGCAAATAGGGCTATCCATTTCACCTTGTTGCTATTGCGAACTTTTAGTGAACTGCACAAATCACTTTTTTCTTAAGAGTGTTTGTGCGGTTCCACCAAAATGTCACATGGGCAACATTTTTTACATTTCTGTGGGACTGCAGAAAGGGAGATTGGTTTTGCTATCCTCTTCATCAAACTCCGTGCCTAATCATCTCCAACAAGTAGTTAGTCCTAAAGAGAGATCGCAGAGGTGATCAACTTTTATTTGTGTGTGTTATGTTTCATCATCTAGTTCCACTATTATTGTAATCACACTGACTGCATATCTTTGCAAACAGGGATGATCAACTCGATTTTAGTGGAACAGCACAAAATGATTGGATTGTGATGTCATCCATACACCTCTTTCTTGGCTACAGAGCTGCGTGAAACTAACTACCAACCAATGAACACTGTGCCTAGGAAATGGAGCCATGCCTACGAACAACATCGATCAATTATATATTTTTCTTTATTTGTACACCTTCTCACAACTTTGTCTTCAGTTGTGATGTGAATATTGGCGCTGATCTATGAACCATTTAGATGCATTAGCAGCCATGGTAGTTTCATTTTTATTTGATGGAATGTTGTAACGAGACAATCTTGAGGCAAGAGGACACATGAATCCTAAGTTGAAACCTTTGTTTTTCTACAGGAACCAAAGTTGAAACCTTCATAGCATCACAATACAATTTCATTATGCTGGAAAATTATGCGTACATATAAAGAAGTCCTGAAATATTGATAACAATGCTAGAAATAATTCAACTTCGTTTCGCCGACATGTGGGACATCCTTCATCCGGCTCCACCTGCCATGCAACAATATTGAGTGCACAACTACAGGGGAGATTCACCCCGGTCATTGTGCCGCAGTAAAAATGACTAGTGAATAGTCAAATCAGAGAGCCCCACCTTCTCCATAGTAAGTTGCTCGGATGA
Organism: Triticum aestivum; assembly: GCF_018294505.1. NCBI lineage: Eukaryota > Viridiplantae > Streptophyta > Magnoliopsida > Poales > Poaceae > Triticum > Triticum aestivum. Next base: position 716,782,477 of record NC_057801.1, read on the forward strand.
AGTAACCATCATTTCTCTCTTCATTGAATCCACTGGTACTCCAATATTCCCAAAGTAATAAGTTGCTTGGGCGAAGCAAGCATCACTTCACCTTTCCCACACTAAGTACTACCTCCTTTTTTTATTCTAGAAACAACCACATGTGAATATAGGATGGTAGCAGCACATCAAACTTTACTAGCACTACTCAATTCAAAAATCGAAACCAACCAATGAACTACTACTAATGGTGAGCGTTTGCTAGTATCATCTAAATAGCCCTAACGTATCCAAACATGAGGGTTAGATTGGAGCAAGTTGCACCTAACCCACCAAAAAACTATCCCACCCAAAAGGTGCTAATTGGAGCTAGTTCTCATTGGGCCCATTGAAAAATCACTTTTCTCTCTCTATCCCGCCAGCCAAGTGGTGCTAATTGGAGCTAGGTCTTGTGGGGCCCACTAAAAATCACTTTTCACTCTCCATCAAGTGCATTTATTGTCAATCTAACCCTGTCATCCAAACACCTCTTTGGCTAGAGTTAGTTCAGGGTTAGTCATGAGTTAGTCTAACCTCTAGCTAAGTTAGAGTATCCAAACAGGAGCAGTATAGGACATGCAAGTTTCTCAAAGCATACCTTCAATTTCGTACGTGAAAGGATCTTTGAATGATATAATTTTAAAAATATATAAAATCTTACCAATAGTCAAAGGCAACCTCAAAGAATACATTAGGCCCTATATATACCTATGGATGAAGGGAGTAGTAGTAATCGCAACACATGCATGCGTGTGGAGTACTACAATACTAAACAAGGATGTTTTATATGCATTGGTTAATTATATCTTAGTTATGGCACTTAACAATTTAATGCACAAATCAAGAACGGTTGACGAGTTTCCAGAAAGCAAAGCGCCTTTTTAGCGGGGATTTTCATCATTCTATGAAGGTGCAAAACCAAGTGTTACTACAACACCAAACAAGTTCAAAACGAGAAACTGGACCCACTCACAGCACGACACACCTGTCTCGTTTGGTCAGTCAGTCAAAGCGCTTCTTCTTCTTGGCATGCTCTTGGCATGCCTCTAACATGTGGGAGCGAGTGATGAGTTAACCGACCTCAATAGACGGCAAAATTGTCAGCCCGCCGCACTTTCAGAGAGACGAGGAGCAAGAAGCAATACAGGCTGGTGGATTACTAGAGCTAGGTGTCGCACGGAGGCCAAGAAATATGGTGATAGTGTGAGTGGGCCATGTATGATGTAACTACACTGGGCTGCCGTCTTTCGGACTCTTCCAGTCTATTGTGGCGAAGATTGGGTAGATTTTATATCGCTGAATAAAAATATTAAAGAGTCCAGACGCTCCATCGCGAGGTTTCTTGCTCCTTCTCGGTCGTCGTAAAGCGTTCTTCTAAGTTTTGCCGACACGTGGGACATCCAGCATCCAGGTCCAAGTGTCATACAAGAAAATTGAGTTCAATATAGTAGGATAAACTCACCAACGGTCACAAACATAGGTGGAGTACATGCATGAACCACCCAAAAAAAGGAACATGAGCACGAAGAGAAGAGGTGCAGGCACGGATGCAGGTACTCTTTGCCTCTTTCCCTAATACTCACGCATGGGTACACAGTGAGCTCATTTCTGTACGAAGAGGCACTGCCACCTGATAATTTGGCAAGTGTAGTAGTTGTTCATGGGAACCACACGTGGACGAGTCAAAGTTTAATCATGACATAGTGGTGCATTTTTTATAAATTAAGTTATTCATTTCGATGGCACGTACGGAACATTCTTTTCTCAATGGAAGTTGAATCGTGCACGCACTGAATGACGGAGCATGGGATGGTAGCCATGGACATGGTCAGCCCTTTTTGGAGACTAATACACTACTTTTGATGTGCCCCGTCAACTTGCAAATGAGGAGAAGCTTTGCTTACTACCAATACGACCTCTCCCTCGCTCGCGCGTGCGCGATGGCTCGTAGGACGAGGAGAAGCTTTTGCTTTATGATAGTGTGCTTAATACAGGAGATGGACGTGCAACAGTTCATTCGGTGTCAGATTGCTAGATGTATCTATACTATAGTACCATCATCATTGTTCGACTTCCGTAAGAGGCGAAGAGCCAAGCGCACGGTCACCTACTCATAGTATAACCGACCGTGTTTGCACGAATTTTTTAACGTACAATCTGAGTGGATTTCTCTAGTGGTCATCACACGTGAGCCAATCGATTTGCACCCTTTCGTGCTCCATTTTGTCTTGCATTCCTTCCTCCGTCCAACACATTGACAAGTGGGCCCCATGATCATGTATGCCAACGTGTTAGTTAATTATTTTGTCAGAGTCAGCTATCACACCCTTTCGATGCCACGTCAACATACCCACTAGAAACAAGTTAGATTTGTTCGGTTCAACCGCCTCCCTAGGTGTTTGGAGAGGAATTGGCCGGCGTGAGGCGGTTCTATATGTGGGCAGGCGGCAAAAACAGGGGAAAACACGTGAACCAGCTTGACGAGGGAGGGAAGCTTCTACATTCGCGGGGGGACATGGCATTGGCCATTGGGCGGCGCGGTCATCCGGATATGCAATAACGGACGTGAAGAGGCTTCCTATTTCGGCAAGGACCAACTTCCCTTCTGATTGCTCATCCAATAGAACTCCCAAGTTAACTGTGCTGTGATTGGAGTAGTCATCAGATGGGTGACCTAATGGGAAGTGGACTTGATGTTAAAACTAATGGGATGGGTCACTATAAACATTTAATTGGCTTAAATGTATACAGTGCCCCGTCCTATTAGTTGAACCTCGAGGTCTTTCTTTTGTAATTTTTGACATTTTTTGTTTTTTCAACACATGTTAATCGAAGGTCTACCGCGTTACTTTTTGATAATTTTTGTTTTTTGAACACATGTTAATTGGCTTGAAAGAAGGTCTATCATTTTACTTCACGGCATCTTTCCAAAAAAGTGATATGACTTCTATCAACCTATAAGGCATGTCTGTCAAATTAATCTCGAGGTACTTGTTCTCAAATTAACCTCTAGGCCTTGCAGGAGTACTTGTATTTTGAACACATGCTAATCGAAGGTCTATCGTGTTAGTTTTTGATAAATGTTTTGAACACATGTTAATTGGCTTGAAAGAAGGTCTATCATGTTACTTCACGACATCTTTCCAAAAAAAGTGATATGAAAATGATGAGGTGGTATTTATGTGTTTATAATGGTATTATCATTGGACTGCCATTTTCTCTACTCTTATAAAAAATAGAGTTGGTGATGATGGTGTGCCTGCCATCCTACAATATAGGCCATCCGATTTATATCTGACGGATAGGAAGGAAACTATGGCAATTTTGCAAAAAGATACCCACACCCCTCTCCACATTTGCAAATAAGGCCTTTCCTCATTCATCCTTTTCTCCCACAAGGTAAACTACTCATACAAATGCATCTTGATGTTACATGGGACGCACGGGCATCTTGCTAGTTTAGGATAAATGATGAGGTGGATGAGAGAGACCATAATAAAATGCATGTCTTCTATTGATTAATAGATGATCTATTAGCAACAATATGTCTCACCAAATATTTATTGTGTTATCAAAGATAATACTAAAAATAACCTACTACAACATATTTTGATGTCTCCTCTAGATTACATGACAAGTTTAAGATAAAACTATCTTATCAAGCATTGTGCATGCTCTAAATAGTAACAAATTAACATTTGGGTAGTCGACAATAACATGTGACGTTATGAATATATCTTTTTGCAAATATATCAGAACAAAATGTTCTTTTTTTTGCCGATAGAAAAGAATGTTCAATGTGACCGATTACCTCCATGCTGGTTTTGACTACTTTAATTTCAAAATGAACCACATGTTTTCTTTAGTAACACAAAATTAGTAACTAAATGGTGATTGGACACCATGTCCTGCCACATACGTATGTGCAACAAGCAAGATTTATTCACGTACAAGGCAGGCTTGTACTCCCTATAAGAGTGTTTAGATCACTACTACTTTAGTGATCTAAACACTCTTATATTAGTTTATGGAGGGAGTACTTCTTAGAGAAAAGTAAAGAAAAGAAATGGGGAAGCTAGCTGCGACAACATGTGAAGTTGTGAACCCACATGTTGTATGAACACGTGCCCTGCAAGTCTCACGGCTTCGCAGGAATGTTCGGGATGGTTCACAAATAGCGCCGTAGTTTCTGCATTGCAATAGGATGTGCAAGGTGGCAACAATCTGAGTGCTAAAGAGTTGATCCAATGGCTGGATTTGTTTGGATTTTCCAACTATTGACCATTGGATAGAGTGAATGAATGGCATACATTCAATGGCACGTACGTGAGCTTTGTTCATCCTTTTGCCAACATGCGGGACATCTAACATCAAGGTGCACGTGTCATGCAAGAAAATGGAGATAAGTAATGCGTAAGTGAGACGTGCACTTCGATGGCACGTACTACGCAATATTTTTTCTCCTCGATGGCACGTGAATAGTGCATGTACTCTATGACGGAGCACGGGATGGTGGCCATGCACATGGTTGACTCTTTTAGGAGAGAGTACTAAATAACTTTGATGTGCCCCATCAACTTGCAGAACAATGGGTAGCTTGCTTACTACGCCTTCTCCCTCGCCCACACGCGTTCGGTGGCTCGCAGCACGAGGAGAAACTTTTGCTTACAAGCGGTGGACATGCAACAGTTCATTTGGTGTCAGATTGCTAGAAGTACTACTGCAGTACCATCATCATTGTTCGACTTCTGGAAGAGGCAAAGAGCCAAGCGCAAGGTCACCTACTAACCTATCATATAGTACTATAGCCAAAGCTGGTCCACCTTTTTAGAACATGGTTAATTAATATGGGAGAATATCATACGGAAACCATCATTCCAAGAAAACTTCGTGAAAACTACGTTTGTAAGTTTCAAAAAAATCTGACAAAAAATGTGGGATGTTAAGAGGATGATGTTTTATTGTAATTTGAAATTTCAAGTAAAAACACATTACAGAATGGGATCTATGAAAAAGAAAAATTTAGCAATGAATAATGGTGTTACTATTTGGCACTATTCCATGCTAATTTTTTTCTTTTTCATAGCTCACATCCCGTAATGTGTTTGAACTTGAAATTTTGCAAGGCAATAGAACATCGTCCTCTAAACATCCCATGTTTTTTTAGTTTTATTCAAAACTTCAAAACATCATTTTCGCTTGGGTTTCACCAATTTTCACCGAATGTTGGTTTCCGTATGATATTTCCCCAATTAATATAGGTGGCTCTTGTAGCGGAACATCATTTAGAGCAAGTACTCTCTCCATTTCTTTTCTTTCATTCGTACGAACTTAAAACGCATGAATAGGAAAAATAGAGGATTGGAGTGGCATGTCCACTTAAATCCCATAGCATTAACACAGTGTTCCCCTAAAAAAGAACCAGAATGTTTGACACAGGAAAAACATAGGAAGTGAAAAGAAAGTTGGAGCAGATGCTAGATTGCCAATTAACACATGATTTCATGGGAAAAAAATCCTATAGCATTCTATCCTATGAATCAAACGACCAATGTAGGAAAATTATGAGGGGGGGTCCCTCCAACACTGTTCCTCGGCTCGCACCTAGCATCACGGGGGTCGAACTTGGAGTCATTCATCTGGTACACATTGAGGGAGTCCCGGATTAAGGGGTCCTCGGACAGCCGGACAATATGCATATGCCAGACTATTGGGCTATGAAGATACAAGATAGGAGACTTCATCCCGTGTCCGGATGGGACTCTCCGTTGCATCGAAGGCAAGCTTGGCGATTCGGATATGAAGATTCCTTTCTCTATAACCGACTCTGTGTAACCCTAGCCCCTCCGGTGTCTATATAAACCGGAGGGTTTAGTCCGTAGGACAAGAACAATCATAACCATAGGCTAGCTTCTAGGGTTTAGCCTCTACGATCTCGTGGTAGATCCACTCTTGTAATACTCATATCATCAAGATCAATCAAGCAGGAAGTAGGGTATTACCTCCATCAATAGGGCCCGAACCTAGGTAAACATCGTGTCCCCGACCTCCTGTTACCATTAGCCTTAGACGCACAGTTTGGGACCCCCTACCCGAGATCTGCCGGTTTTTACATCGACATTGGTGCTTTCATAGAGAGTTCCACTATGTCGTCACCGTAAGGCTTGATGGCTCCTTCAATCATCTACAACAACGCAGTCCAGGGTGAAGTTTTCTCCCCGGACAGATTTTCGTATTCAGCAGCTTCGCACTGCGGGCCAACTCGCTTGGCCATCTGGAGCAGATTGACAGCTATGCCCCTGGCCATCAGGCCAGGTTTGGAAGCTCGAACTACACCGCCGGCATCAACGGAGACTTGATCTTCGACGGATTCGGGCCCATGATAGCCGTGCCCTGCTGCCACAATGAATATGACCTAAATCTATCATCGGACTGTGTGCAGGAGATAGCGCCTGTAATCGCTCCGGCCCTAGATCCAGAGCAAAGCGTGCCATCCAGGGACGGTAAGCTCAACCTCGCCACGGAGGCCGCAGACCCAGCGGCGCTAGAGCCGAACACAGATCTGACCTCCAATGAGGCCTGTGTCATCGGAACCTCGGACTCGTCTCTGGCCATAGGCTCCGAACCGTGTGTATTCGCACCCATTGAATCTGATTGGGCGCCGATTTTAGAGTTCAGCTCCGCGGATATCTTCCAACACTCACCCCTAGGCGACATGTTAAACTCATTAAAATCTCTCTCCCTGTCAGTAGATTCTTGGCCGAACTATGCCCGGCTTGAGTGGGAAGCGGACGACAAAGAGCTTCGTTACCCACCCACCACCCACTTGATAGCCACTGTTGACAATTTGATCGACATGCTTGATTTTGACTCCGAAGACATCGACGGTATGGACGAAGATGCTGGAGAAGAACAGGAACCACCGCCCACAGGGCACTGGACAACCACCTCTTCATACGACATATACATGGTGGATACACCCAAAGAAGACAATGGTGATGGCAAAAAGGATCCAGTCAAGGATAAACTTCCTAGGAAGCAGCCTAAGCGCCAACGTCAGCGGCACCGCTCTAAATCACTCCATGATAACAATAGCGATATCGGCACAAGAGAAAATAGCACTCTGGACGATGCCGAAGACAACGAAGACCCCGCCAAGCCAAGTTTCGAACAGGATGAACAAGAAGATGGGCGAGCCAGCCCCGATGAACAGGCCGTGAACGACGACTCGGAGGACAACAATTACATGCCTCTCTCTGAGGATGAGGTGAGCCTCGGCGATGAAGAATTCATCGTGCCAGAGGATCCCGTCGAGCAGGAGCGTTTTAAGCGCGGGCTTACAGCCACGGCAAAGAGCCTGAAGAAGAAGAAGCAGCAGCTTCAAGCTGATCAAGATCTGCTCACCGATAGATGGACTGAGGTCCTAGCAGCTGAGGAATACAGACTCGAATGCCCAACCAAAAGTTACCCGAAGCGTAAATTGCTACCTCAATTCAATGATGAGGCGCTAGAGCCAGCACTACCAGCGCATAATGCGGCTAACCGACCACCGCGTGGCCGAGATAAAGCGACAATTCAGCCCGAACACCAGCCAGCACCACGTTGCCGAACAAATAGAAACACAACAGCTCGGGGATACACACATGACCTGCTGTACGACTTGGAGAACCGAGCAGGCCAGACAAGATCGATCTATGGATCGCGGGGGTGCACCCCAATGCGCAATGACGGCCACCACGCTGGATATAACAAATACACACCCCTCTGGGTCGAATACCGTAGACAGGCTCCATTCGAGCTGTGTCGTGACGTAGCCGGACACAGAGGCGCAGCACACCCCCTTCTCATCATCGATGAAGTAATGGAACATGAATTCTCAGAAGGGTTCACTACAAAAAAAGACACATCCGTGACATTTTGTGCCGAACGAATTTTTTTCTTGTCATACTTATGACACTTCTATGACGATAATTGTGACAAAACCCGGTATCATCATAGATGTGGTGGGTTCCTACTTCTATGACAAAAAATCATGATAGAAAATGGGCTTTTCTTCCTGGGCGGGCCGGAGACACAGTTGCATGACATTCTTTGCGCTGTCCATGACGGAAGAAACCATGGTAGAAGCGAGGGCGAGGAAAATTTCGGGGAGTTCCCGGTTACGGTGGGTGGTCGGGGGCTGAGCGATGCGTGTTTCTCTCGTGCATGTACGCGTGTGTGTGCGAGGCGTTGGGATCTAACTGAACCCGAGCGAGGCATCGCCTAACTAAACCCGAGCGATTGCACTGCAGGCTACGCGTTACTGAACCCGAGCGATCGATCGATGGCTGTTAACTGAACCAGAT
>NC_057801.1:716791203-716816255 GCF_018294505.1 Triticum aestivum
CGATCGAGCCGGTTGGGGATGGATGAACAGGACCCTGTGGAGGGCTGGATGAACAGGACGACCCCGTGGAGGGCTGGATGAATAGTAGATGGTGGAGGGGTGGATGAACAGTAGCCCGTGGAGGGGTTGTTGAACAGGAGCCCGTGGAGAGGGGTGGTTGAACAGTAGTTAATGGAGTAGCACGCGGTGGAGGCTGGATGAGGAGGAGCCCGTGGATGAACAGTCGCAGGTGGAGGCTGGAGGAGGTCGACGGTGGATGAATAGTAGCCCATGGAGGCTGGAGGAGGTCGACGGTGGAGATGAACAATATCCCGTGGAGTCCCGTTTTGTGGTACGCCACACCCCTCCCGATGAACAGGGCCCCCGTTTTGACCGTAGCGCTCCAACACAAGTCTGTTTCGTCCGTTTTGCGGTACGCCACACCCCTCTCGATCAACAGGACCCTGTTTCAACCGTAGGAGGTCCAACACAAGTCCGTTTCCTCCGTTTTATGGTACGCCAGACCCATCCCGATGAACAGGATCCCGTTTCAAACGTGGCCGGTCGAACACAAGGCCGTTTCCTCCGTTCTGCGGTATGCCAGGCCTCGTTTCCATCGGCTGTTCCGTCCAAGCCCTCCCGATGAACACGACGACGCATTCCATTCTGACCCACCCGGTTGGCTCCCCATGAACACGACGACGACACTGTTTCTCCGTTCTGACCCAGCCATGTACACGAGCCCTGGCCATACGTATGCACGAGTAGGCGTTCGATACCTCGCCCGTATGTACGTACATGGCCGTATTTTCTTTCTTGCACACTGGCCGTTGTACATACATGTACATGCTACGTGCGCGCCTCTACTACAACACGTGCGCGCCTCTACATCCACCAGTATGTACGTACACGTTCGCGACTAGAATGGCAACGCTATGTACGCTTCAACCAGGTGGGTCCCGACTGTCAGGCACTTCCTTGCGTGCGAAGATGTAGCTGGTGGGTCCCAGCAGTCAGGGGGGCGAATCCTTTTTTTTGCCTGGTCGCACTTCCTTGCATGCGAAGATGTAGATGGTGGGTCCCAGCAGTTAGGGGGCAAATCATTTTTTTCGCGAAATATGGTGGACCGTCCGGTGGGTCCCTACTGTTAGGTGGAGGAATAATTATTTTGCGTGTAATAAGGAGGCACTTCCTTGTGGCCGCCGTGGAGCCAACTATCAGCCTCTCCATGTACAGTACTCCGATGGAAGTCGTTCCTTGACCACGTTGACCACGCCGCATGGAGAGCACCAAGGCAGTGGACGACGGCAAGGCCTAGGTAGGGGACGACACGGAGCCGGGGAATACGCAGTAGTGGAAGCCCGCACATAGAGGAGTATGAGGATTCAGTGGTTCGGCTCTGGTGTGAGGCTGCCATCGCTAAAGAATAACAGGGGGTGTGGGTGAGTAGAGGGATGGCCTGGCCAGTGGTGGGAGTAGTAGGGGGCGGTGAGGCCTCCGCGGCATCACTGCCGGCCACGGGAGGCAGGAGCAAGCGGCACGACCGGCGCTGGTTTGGGCGGCTGGAGCAAGAAGACCAGAGGTTGACGAAGCACTACGGCCGCTGGATGAACATCATATGGTAACATGAGCTAGAATCATTCATATTGACTAAGTTGACAAAGCCGTCCATGCCTGTCAACTTGGTAGGCCCACAAGTCAGCCTCCCACTATGCTGGGTTCCAGCTGGTAGGGGGAGTATTCATTTTTTTGTGCAATAAGGAGGCACTTCCTTGCCTGCGAAGATAGCTGGTGGGTCCGACCTGTCAGCGGGGGGAACATTTTTTTTGCTAAATACAAAGGCCCTGCCGGTGGGTCCCAGATGTCAGGTGGAGGAATCATTATTTTGCGCGTAATAAGGAGGCATTTCCTTGTGTGCGGCCATGGACCCAGCTGTCAGCCTCTCCACGCACAGTCTATTTATGATGGTGTCGTTCGTTGACCACGCCGCACCAAGCGCATCCAAGGTGGTGGACGACGGCGAGGCCCCAGACAGCAACGAGCCAGAGATGGGAAGACGCGGGAGTAGAGTCGCAGACGAAGATGTGTACAAGGGTTAACTGGTTGTAGTGCAGTGTGGTTCGGCAGTCGGTGGAGAAGAACAGGAGGTGTGGAGGGGTGGAGGGATGGCCTGGCCAACGGTGGAGTAGCCCTTCATAGCGAAGCGTTATAAGAAGAGCTGCTAGCAGCACGAGGCGGGAGGTGGTCTCAGTGGCGCTAGAGGAAGAAGACGAGAGATTGAAGATGGATGCCGGTCGTTGGATGTAAATCCAACGGCTAACATGTCAGAATCATTTTTTGACTAAATTGACAATGACTTGCGTTGGCTTTGACCTACTGGCCCACATTTCAGCCTCCAAAAATGTGGCACGTATTCAACCCATTTTTTCAGAATTTACAGTCTTTTTTTGCGTGGTAGAATTTATAGTCAATTTGATCTTTTTTTGAATAACAGTCCATTAGCTGGGCTGGGTGAATAAATAATGTAGCGTCCATGCGGCCCATTTATTTTATTTCCTTAAAAATTACAGGCCATTTGCACTTTCTCAAAATACACGATTTTGCTGGGCTGATTCTAATTATAATGTTGGGTTGGGCCAGCAATGTTATCAAAAAATAAAAAGGGGCTGAGAATTTTGTTATAAATATATTTAAATAATAAGTGATATTATTACATTCGTCCTTAAATCTTACCAAGCTTTTGTACACAATCACTAGGATTTTCGTGCCAAAACAATCCAGGTTTTTATTGTTAAGAAATTATTTTTATAAGTTAATAAGATGTGGGATATTGTTTTCTTACATATGTAAGTATGTGTTAAATATATGATGAAAATAAAAATAATATATAATAACATATAAAATAATTTAAATATATATAATATAGTTAGAAGGGAAACATAAGTTGGACCTGGCGTTCCTATTCTTATATAGAAAAATAGAACAGACCTCTGCGTTTTCTTCAAAAAAATACATAAATTGGGTTGCCTATGTCTCAGGAAAAATAAAACCTCGGATGGGAGGTCCATAGGCTGGTCGATACATGACGGCCCTCAAGAAAATACAAACAGGCCTATGGACCTCCCATCCGAGGTCGTGGGCTGCGCATGTTAAAATTGAAAGCCTAGACGGAGTAGCCCAAAACCCAGCTGATACTTGCTGCCCCAGTGATAATAAATGATACCTGCTAGCTCCCCGGTTTCGTTGTGAATTTATCTCCTATAGTAACTATGTTGAAGCGCCTAAAAAATGTAACTATGTTGACAAACCCGTGGGCCCCAATGTTTGTATAGCATTAGGAGGAAGTATTTTTTTTGATGAGGCACTTGCTTGCGTACGGCCATAGACCTGGTGGGTCCTGACTGTCCACCTCTCCACGTACAGTCCTCTCCAGATTCCTCTTGTTTGTTCAGCATGTTCACAACGGCAGACAGCAGCGTTGCGGCGAGCGCACAAAGGCGCAGGAGGGGATCCGACCACCTGAGGAAGTGCCTTATTATTAACGAAACTACTGAACTAGCCTAGTGGCCAAGTGACACTACCTGACAGCTGTTCCGCCTGGGTTCGATTCCACCTGTGCAGGGAAAATATCTCCAATTTTTTGCCTCTGCCTTTATTGACATGTGGATCCCCATTGTCATCTACGTACACCACGTCCAACACTTGCCAAAACTTCGTCCCTCGTTTTCTTTGTGTTTTGCACACTCGACATTGTGTGGGCATTTTGAAAATAGCATATCTTTTTGACTGTGCATTATATGAAGATGTGCTATGCATGAATGTTGATCAGCATGATGTTAGCTGGCTGGTAGGTCCATTTTCAACCATGAATAAAACTTCCAACATGATGTTAACCCTGTTTGAAAAGGCCGTGTTAATATAAATGCTCTGCCTCTGAAAGTTGCAGTTTCTTATCTGAAACTGAACTTGCAGTTTCTTATCTGAAACTGAAACTTGCAGTTTCTTCTTTGAGAATCACATTGTCTGCACTTTTATACTCCTATGAAACTACATTTTTTAAGTGCTAAAAATAGATCTCTAGAATTCATAAAATACTTCATATGCTCAATACTACAAACCTGAAATTCAAAAGACATTCATAGCTGAAAGTACTCTCAAAATACACAACACAAAACACAATTCTAAGCTCCTCCTGACAATTCACAACCTGCCCAACTATTGGGCTGGGGGGGGGACAGTCCCCTCCTATTCCTCGATGACAGATAGCCGCCCCATGAGACGATGTGAACGGCGAGGGAGAGGATGGCGGGGAAGCGTCGTCGGGCCAACTGCTTTTCTCCTCTTGAAGTTGGGTTCGGTCGACGAAGACTCCACCGGCTCGCTCTGGCAGGACACTATCACAAACGGCACCCTGTAGATGCTCGATCCTTCAATCTCTGGTTGATGCTCCATCTGGGATCGATACTCCCACCACCGCTCCCTCACGATCGGATTCGGTGAATCTGTTTGCTCCATGGCCCAGAGGAGCAGCTCTATGTACTCCCGCGCGACTCCCTCTGGGAGTATCGCCGCCTTTTCACTCTGTTGCAGATATTTGGCCATGGATGTCGCTGTTGCCGCTAGTTGGTCCTTGTTGTCAAACCAAGACTGTATCTCCAACATCCTAGCTAGCTTCACTGGGTCGCCGTCTCCGATCCTCACGTATCAGTTGTACTCCTCCATCAATCTACTTATCCATAGCACCTTTACTCGCCGGCGGTGGTTTTTTAATGGAAGAGGAGAGGAGCAGCGCTGGTTTTGGATTAGAACGGGAGAGGAGTGACGTTGGTTTTGGACTGGAACAGGAGAGGAGGGGCGGTGGTTTTGAAATGGAAGAGGAGAGAAGCGGCGCTGGATTTAGATTGTGACAGGAGAGGAGCAGCAGTTGTTTAAGAGGAGAAGGGCGGAAGAGCGGCGCTGGTCCTGGAAGTATTTTTTTGTTTTGTGTATTTTGGGTCAAAGTTTGACCACATACTGTATTTGACAAGAAAAATGTGAATGCATGTCACGGAAATTGTATCGTTTGGTTCGTATATTATTTTTGCAACGTATAACATATATTTTATGTGCAAAAATGATGGTCAATTATGACCCAGAATAAAAGGGACACTAGTTAATGTGGGGTCGCTTTCTTAATTGAAGGGTAAATTGATTTTGACTTTGATCCAGTCATAGCGCGTCGGCCCTCTCGTCCAATCCTAAATCACTGTCACATGCTCCTCTCCCTCTTCTCCATTGCAAAACCACCTCCTCTCCTCTCCATGATCTCCATTCCAAAACCACTGTCTCGCCTCTCCCTCTTCTGATCTTCTCCATTGCAAAACCACCTCCTCTCCTCTCCGCCATCTCCATTCCAAAGCCACCGTCCCTCCTCTCCCTCTTCTCTATTGCAAGACCACCGTATCTCCTCCCATCTTCCAAAGCTAGCACCGGACCACTCAGAAGGACATCTATGGAGAGGATGCAGCAGCGAATCAGGCAGATCACCGGCGGTGACCAGGCAAAGTTAGCCCGGTTGAAGGAGATCCTTACTTGGTTTGACAATCAGTGGGAGATTTTGAGGACGGTGAGGGCCATGTGGCAATGTATGGGAAAGAGCAAGACGGCGGCGATGTACATGTACTCCTCGGCGGCAGTGATGCCGCAATCCTCCGAGTTCATCGAGTATCCCCTCTGGGCGATGGAGCAGACAAATTCGCCCGAGGCGACAGTCAGGCGGAGGTGGTGGTCGTACAGGTCGAAGGTCGAGAACCTAGAGGATAACGAATCGATCGAGTATGGTGTGCCATTCGTCAGGGTGCAGAGCCAGCCGGAGCCACAGGAGTATTCGTTCTCCCACTGCAAGAGGAGGCCGGATGTTGCGACATCTCTTCCCCGCCGTTCTCCACGGTTCCCTCGATGCTCACCTCGTTTCAACGGCGGCAGTAGGGTTTAAGGTAAGCTTCACACTAACCTCATCTTCCACTTGCTCATGCTTACAATCAGTGCGGCAGCTAATGAAAATCATGCTTACAATTAGTCTCTGAGTACTACGCCAATCACCCTAAAATAGCTATGGACCTTTGGGTCAAAGTTGTGACACAGTGTACAAATAAAGAAAAATAGATTGGTGCTTCTTTCAGAAAAGAGTACTCCCTAGAAAACTGCCAGTATAAGCTACTAGTATTTGGTTAGAGGATTTGCTGCCGAGAAAGATCCGTCCACAGAGAGCGCCACACATCCCACTAGTGTTGGTGGATGCCAATGCGTGCATGCAACATGGTTGGTGTCGGTAATTTTTACTTCGCACACCTCACACTCTGCATATATGCCGGTTCCATACGTACATTTGTGCAGTCCCACCAAAATGTAGCTGAATAACCCTGGTTGCACAGATAATGAAAAACCATGATTAAATTATAGTGGCACTAGTTGATGAAACACACAAAATAAATAGAAGAAAATATTGCGATAGAATCATAGTATGCCATGCTGCGAGGGCGAGATGGGCCCTCCGACGCCTCATACTAGAAATCATCCTAAGTCTCCCAGATACACCTTCTGCCAGTGATGAACATAAGTGTACATCGGTAGTACAAGGAGGCGCCTTGAGACATTCAAATATCTATTTTTGTACAGATCAACTAAAATTAAGCACCCCAGTTTGCAGAAACGCTTAAACATTAACAATGGGACTAGTTGATGAAACATACATTAACAAAAAGAAGCACTTTCTTTATCTACATTGGAAATGAAATGATAGAGAGGACACTCGCTCTATTTTAACTATATTATTACTTCATTTTATCAGTGACACTAGGGTCGAGCGGGTGGCAAACGAGGTGTACCGTGCATCGCAAGGATCGAGGCCGGGGGTGCTTAGACTGGGATGCTGAAGCTGGCTCTTTCAGTCACAAACATGGATGATTCAATTCATGGGACCTTTTTGTGCAGTTCACCTAAGATGAAGCAATGTCCCGTCAGCTAGCAGCTTCTTCATTTTTTAAGAAAAGGGCTCCAGCCCCGGTTCCATTTCCATCAAAAAAATGAAACCTACAGATCTTCTTCTTCATTAGTTGCAATAAGATTGAGCAACATCAAGGTTGGTTGTGAAGCTCCTGGAATGTTCAACTATAATTTGGATATCATTTGTGCAGTTCAACTAAGATCGAGCGTGAAATGTATATCTCTGTTTGCACAAAAAAGGTGGAAAGGAGGGTGACTAACATGTGATGAAACATGCATCAAATGAAAAGAAGCATGTTCCTTATCTGAATGGAAATCCTACAAGGACAGTAGCAATTTCTAAAGTAGTGGCATTGCTAGATATTAGTGTGGGCATTAGGATTAACTATGACAACCGTTAAATACGACATTACTTTGGGCACGGGAGAGTAGGCGGACCAGGACAGTTGCATTTCTAACGAAAAGAACCAACTTATCTTAATGGGAAATTTAGCAGGACATGTAAAAAAGCGCCATTGGTTCATATGACTGGAGGCATTACATTGAAAACAACATTGGTTTAACGTGTCCTTACTTTTAACAGTGCGACTGCTACATTTTACCAGTGGCATTACATAAGAGTGGCTCGGGGCAACAAACATCAGAACAGGATATCTGGGTGGGTCCCATTTTTATTCGGTATAGCCACCTTATATAGTGTGAGGCTAGCAAATCTAGTGCTGGACTTACTCTGTTGACTTGTCCCCCAGTCCCCACTTTCTTTCCTTTTTCAACCAATAGATCGGGTTTATATTGAGTTTGTACTGCATTTCCCTTTATTTCCCTGTTAGACCTAGCTAGAGACTAGTTGGATAGCCAGTCTCTGCTACTTTTTGCCCCCATTATTTCCTCTTTCGACCAAGTCCTAGATTCAGGTAACAAATCTTCCCCCACCCCACCCCCTTTCTTCCTTGTTTGAACCAAGTAGTAGTAGATTCAAGTGCATGAACTAGTTTTACCTCTTAACCATAAAAAATTAGGTGGTTTTCGAACAGCCGATCAATCCTATCTATGAGGGGGGCTGAGAAATAGTAAAAGATACAAATGCAGCAACGTCAGGAGCTCGAGAATTAGAGCAAGGCCGGTTTCGAAGGAAGTTATACCTGATGGTCGCCGGGATGTCTCTAGGTGGGCGACGGGAGGCCGGATCTACCCACACTACGGCAGCAAGGAAGAAGGGGTCGGAGGCCCCCCCTTGCTAGCGGTGCTTGGGAGAGAATGACAAGGCAGGCTGATCGGGACGCGCCAGCAGTGGGTAAGAGCCGTCGCCGAGGATGACCGCATGAATGTTGCACCTTCTCACCTTCCCCGGCGGAGAGGATCCGGCTGGATCTGTGACCATCGGTGAGCAGAGAGAGAGAGAGAGAGAGAGGGAGAGAGAGAGAGAGTGAGTGAGAGAGAGAGAGAGAGTGGCCACCGCTGTCGTGTTTAGATCTGGAGAGGACGAGACAGTGTGAAGACAACAACACTAGCAAGCAAGCGCAGAGGCTCCTACCTATATAGTGGAGTACTAGTTTTCTTTTGTCTACCGGAGCCGGCTTGACCTCGTCAATGACTGTTGAGAAGTCTTCATGCATGTGCCCCGGAGGCGCAGTTCTCGTCATTTTGATCTGAAGCACCGGACTATAACATATAACACGAAAAAATGCCACATGACAAGAAATCATAACCTCACTGCCCAAAGGAGACAACATGAATCCCGACGGACAAACTAGACGAGGAACAAAGCTCACATTAACGATAAACTCGTAGAAAAGGGGTCCGTCGATAGATGTCCTAATTAACATATCCGGCTTGACCTAGATGGCAGCCGAGTAGTCTTCGTGCATGTGCCCCAATGACTAGCCCAACTCAGTTGTCGCTATTTAACCCTTGAAGTGATCCGAAGCACATGACACCTAATTTTGCGAGAAGACAAGAAACCTTTTTTTAGATTTCTCACCAGAACTACAACCCTGTACAACACAACCTACACGATATGTAGACGATAGCCAATCCAAGCGTGTCTGTTGGAGGCTGGTCACATGCATGGACGAACTGATCTTCCATGTCTTGCAGGGATCGTCCAGGCACCAACGTAGTACGACACTTCTCTAGTACAATCGCTCGTCTCCCTCTTCTATTAAGTCACCCGACTTGCGGGGCCGGGGAGTGTGCCTATGGTCGGTTCTCAATTGCGGTCCCACATGTGTGTGCAAACGCAATATGACACGCGTTCCATTCGTAGAGCAGCGTGCCAGACCGACCGACCGTCTGGGATGCGACGCGAACGCGACGGGCGTGCTCTATACTCCGTACATGTGTACCACCATTTTCTAGAGGCTTTGCTCCATGGTGCAATCCATGGATACAAAATTAGTATACTGTACTATTTAAAAGTCGAGGGCGGGGCTTTTCCTGTGCGGTAGGAAGGGCAGTGCCGCCTAGTCGGTTCGACAGAGATGCGAGAAGATGAGGGAGTAGGCTGCTGCAAACGTAGGGCTGTGTGATTTGACAGCGAGTTACTGCCGGACAGGTGGGGCCCTGTGATTTGACTTTCCATTATCATTTTAACTGCAACGCTACGACCGGCGTGAGTCTCCCGATTTTTGGCACTAAACTAGTGTCAAAAACGTTCTTATATTATGGGACGGAGGGAGTACGAAGAAAGAGATACAGAGAAGTAAAAAAATAAATACACTTATAGCCAACCTTATAGCTAACCTTGTTGTAGTATGAGTGACTAAGTGATGACTATGTATGACATGCCAACATCAGATAGCCTAACACACCGTGTTAAATCTCCAAGGGCGCGATCGCGCGAGCGACGCAACGGTCATGGTAGGCGCGACCATGATATGGGCTGCTGGCAGCCCCTGGATCTGAGATCGAACGGTCGCATGCTAAGTTGCTGAACATTTGCAGAATAACCCTCCAGGATAGGATATTCACCCATAGGTCTAGAATCACGCCATGCAACCGTTCGATCTCAGATCCAAGGGCTCTCAAAAGCCTGCATCATGGGAGAATGGAAAGCCACTACCCTGCCATTCGCACGCTGGCAGTTCACTCCTACTCATCCCCACACGTCCTTTAATATTACGGCGGTTCACTCCTAGTCGTCCCATCCTTTCACATTACGGCAGTTCCACTAATCCCAACCCTCCTCCCAAATCCATGGCGTCCCAAATCTCCATGATCGGCGGTGAGTACAAGGTTAGAACCATCACCGGCGATGAGTTCAATGTCATCTACACCCGTTCTTTCGCGACGGTGAAAGGATGCCTTTCTCGCTTCAGACGCATGTTTGAAAACTCAGATGATGACTGGGTCGCTAGGCTAGATGTTGAGTACACCACAGTCCTGGGACGAGAGAAGGATCTAATGGAGGAAGAGAGGAAGAAGCCCGTTGTGATCCAGGTTTGCATGCATGACTTATGCTTGGTCTACCACATATGCCATGCCGACGTTGAATGCCTGGATTTTGAGAACTTCATCCAGAGCAACCTAGTCAAATTCGTTACTGTAGACTTTAGGAACGACAAGGATGTCCTGGGTCGGATAGGCCTCGTTGTAGGCAACCCCTTCGACCTCCAGAAGAATCGGTTGCTGCCCTCCAGTGTCCAGCCTTCAATGCTGACCCTGGCAGGAGCCATGGTTCATCCTTCGTATGGTAAACTGGAGAAACCTCAATACACATTTCATCGTCATGCATGGCAGCGGAATGTACTAGATATAGACCACATCCACTACACTGTAATGGATGGCTACCTTTGTTTCAATATCTACAAGGGTTGGATGAAGAGCAAGAGCCAAGTGTGCAGTTCAAGTAAAGAAGTAGTATCGGCCAAGAGGAAGAGGGACATGGACGAAGTCGAGGACGTGGACGAGGACTCCGAGTGAGCAAGGTGGCAGTGTCGTTGCTCATGGTGGTTCTAATGAAGTGTCTACCGGATTAGTTGCATAGTTTAATTTTAGGTATGCTTAGTTTAATTTGAGGGGTGTGTTATGCTGAGCCCCCAGCGGAACTATGTTATGTTTCTTCTCGTTACTTTAACTCTTCAGTATGTACATACTACTAGTATTTCTTTAATAGAATTTAGCACCCCATTTAAGCACGTACTTGCTTTTTTAATAGTACTATATGCATAATTTGGCGACGAGAACTCTCTATATGTACCACCTTTTTTTATGATATGGTATCAAAATTGGTATGCTGAGCGCTCTCTATATATACCGTAGCATTTATTATGATATGGTACCATGATATGATACTCAACTCTCACTTTCTTCATTTAATTCTACGACACCTCATCAAAATTGCCTAGTTGGCATTCATGATACTAGCTATGATACTAACATTACAACCAGCCTTAGCAAATAAACATTAAGTTTTCTCGTTTTCCACTCCACCTTGGTCACCTAGACGGAGGGAGTATACTGTAGTACTATTTAAAAGTCGAGGGCGAGGCTTTTCCTACGCGGTAGGCGGGGCAGTTTCGCCTAGTCAGTTCTACAGAGACGCGAGAAGATGAGGGAGTAGGCTGCTGCAAACGTAGGGCTGTGTGATTTGACAGCGAGTTACTGCTGGACAGGTGGGGCCCAGTGATTTCACTTGCCATTATAATTTTAACTGCGGCGCTACGACCGGCATGAGTCTCCCGATTCCTGACCACCTCCATACAGGTGCCTCTCCCAATTCTCCACAATGTAGTACAGGCTGGCTCTCGCATGAGAGCCCACTTCTCCACTTTTTCCTTGCCTCTTTCCTCCACATATGCAAAAATGCCATGTAAAGCGGGCTTATAGCCCACTATTGTACTACTTACTTGCGCCTACAGGTGGTAAGCTTGCCACATAGGCATAAAGTCTGATGTGGCAAGTTTGGTGACCCAAGGAAGAAACGGTGCTAAGCGCTTGTACCTAGGTGAAAAGAAAATTTTGAGTCCATAGCTAATTAAATGAAGCAAACTTAGCAACAAAAAATTAATAAGCACCTATGCATTGGGCACTTGATTGCTAAGCCATTTAATGCCCTTAGCACCTCATCTAAGTACCATTTCATTGGAAGAGGTCACTCCTTGGCAAATGCAATAAATACTACTCCCTCTGTCCCATAATATAAGAATGTTTTTTGCACTACACTAGTGTCAAAAACGTTCTTATATTATGGGACGGAGGGAGTACGAAGAAAGAGATAGAGAGAAGTAAAATAAATAAACACACTTATAGCTAACCTTATAGCTAGCCTTGTTGTAGTATGAGTGACTAAGTGATCACTATGTATGACATGCCAACATTAGATAGCCTAACTCACCGTGTTAAATCTCCAAGGGCGCGACCGCGCGAGCGACGCGACAGTCGTGGTTGCCGCGGCCATGATACGGGCTGCTGGCAGCTCTTCGATCTGAGATCAAACGGTCGCATGCTAAGTTGCTGAAAATTTGCAGAATAACCCTCCAGGATAGGATATTCACCCATAGGTCTATAATCATGCCATGCAACCGTTCGATCTCAAATCCAAGGGCTCTCGTCAGCCCGTATCATGGGAGAATGGAAAGCCACTACCCTGCCATTCGCATGCTGGTAGTTCGCTCCTACTCGTCCCCGCACGTCCTTTAATGTTATGGCGGGTTGCTCCTAGTCGTACCGTCCTTTCACATTACGGCAGTTCCACTAATCCTAACCCCCCTCCCAAATCCATGGCGTCCCAAATATCCATGATCAGCGACGAGTACAAGGTTAGAACCATCACCGACGATGATTTCGACGTCATCTACACCCGTTCTTCCGCCACGGTGAAAGGATGCCTTTTTCACTTCAGACGTATGTTCGAAAACTCATATGATGAGTGGGCCGCTGGGCTAGATGTTGAGTACACCACAGACCTGGGATGAGAGAAGGATCTAAAGGAGGAAGAGAGGAAGAAGCCCGCCGTGATCCAGGTTTGCGTGCATGACTTATGCTTGGTCTACCACATATGCCATGCCGACGTTGAATGCCTAGATTTTAAGAACTTTCTCCAGAGCAACCTAGTCAAATTCGTTACTGTAGACTTTAGGAACGACAAGGATGTCCTGGGTCAGATAGGCCTCGTTGTAGGCAACCCCTTCGACCTCCAGAAGAATTGGCTGTTGCCCTCCAGTGTCCAGCCTTCAATGCTGACCCTGGCAGGAGCCATGGTTCATCCTTCGTATGGTAAACTGGAGAAACCTCAATACACGTTTCATCGTTATGCATGCCAACGGAATGTACTATATATAGACCACATCCACTACACTGCAATGGATGGCTACCTTTGTTTCAGTATCTACAAGGGTTGGATGAAGAGCAAGAGCCAAGTGTACGGTTCAAGCAAAGAAGTATCGGCCAAGAGGAAGAGGGACAAGGACGAAGTCGAGGACTCCGAGTAAGGTGGCTGTGTCGTTGCTCATGGTGGTTCTAATGCAGTGTCTAGCGGATTAGATGCATAGTTTAATTTCAGGTGTGCTTAGTTTAATTTGAGCGGTGTGTTGTGCTGAGCCCCCAGCAGAACTATGTTATGTTTCTTCTCGTTAATTTAACTCTTCAGTACGTACATACTAGTATTTCTTACATTTCATCTTTTAGTTGATATAGTACTACCACTTGTTTCTTCACATTATATACATACAATATATATGGCCAACATCATATAGCCAGCAGTTTAGTTGTCAAAGAATTTCAGGGTGCTTAGTTTTGTCAAAAAATTCCAGGATGCTCAGTTTTATTTGAGGGGTGGGTTGTGCTGGACACCATTACTGTGACTAGCCTTTTTAATAGTACTATATGCATAATTTGGCGACGAGCGCTCTCTATATGTACCACCTTTTTTTAAGGACATGGCTAGGTAGCACCCATTGGCTCATTGGATGTCTGGGGCACACACCCAAAAAAGTAAAGTGGGGAAACCCCTGAATAGCTGGCGGAACAGAGAAGGAAGGCCCAATCCTCCCTCCTAGACATGGTCGACAGCGTACCTCCTGTGTTCGTAACTGCTCCTCCACACCTGCCCATCTCCTCCCCGACTACAGCGTGCTTATTACACCAGAACCGTGTCTAGCCTGCCTTTCCCCTCCTTCCTGCACTTCCATTTTCTCCAACTGGTGATCTGCTGCAAAAAACCTCTATGGATCTGCATCTTGAAGGTTTTTGAAAACCTAAAACTAGCGGCAGCAGTGTCATCACGCCCCGCCCCCACCCTCGAGTTCTGTGCACCTCCTCTATAGCGAAAGCACTGGGCCCTGAAGAGGTGAGTTCTTCCTTCCTCCGCCCTGCAAAACATGGATATGTTTTTAGGCAACTTAGTGGCTATTTCTAGGCAAAAGTAACGCGCACAGTGGCGATTTGTTCCGCTCCTGGTGAGGTTATTAACATGGGTGTTCCTAGAACCTTGGTGGGCAGTTTATACTTATCCACAAATCCCCTTGATATGTATGAATGCGATGCACCAGTATAAAAAAGAACGAGTGCAGTAAATGACTTAACCAAAAACTTACCTATTACTGCATCTGGTTGGGCTTCAACCTCCTCCACGTTAATGTGGTTCACCTGTCCCCTATTGAAAGGGTTTGGCTTCTTCCCCAAGCTTCCATTGCCATTTCCGTTCTGTCCTTTGGGACATTCATTGACGTAATGTCTGGTCTTCTGACATTTGAAGCAAGTGACTTGTCTCAAATCTTTCTTAGCTGGGGTTGATGGGTTGGTACATTTCTGTCCGTTGCTTCCTCCATTCCCATTACCATTCTTGGGACCATTGTGATTATGCGAACTACCTCCTCCATGGGTATGCTAAAATTGTCCTCCTGACTTAAGGGTAAAACGTGGCTTCTGCTGAGCTCAAGAATTGTACTTCCCTTGTCCATACTTCCTCTTGGGGTTCTCAATCTGCTGCTGCTTCCCTTCAATCATAAGAGCACGATCTACCAACTCCTGGTAGTTGTTGAAACTTGCTACCATCAACTGCATGCTCAGCTCATCATTCAGTCCTTCCAGAAACTTCTCCTGCTTAGCTGCATCCGTAGCAAGGTCATCTGGGGCATAACGTGCTAACTTACTAAAGTCATCCACATATTGGCCAACTGTCCTTCCTCCTTGGCGTAAGTTGCGAAACTCACGCTTCTTCATGGCCATTGCTCCTGCTGAAAGATGGGCAGTACGGAAAGCCTGCTGGAACTGATCCCATGTGACAGTGTCTAATGGATAGGTGGCTGTGAAATTCTCCCACCATGATGCTGCGGGTCCATCAAGCTGATGTGCGGCAAATCGCACCTTCTCCGCATCTGTGCATCCTGCGGTGGTCAACTCCCTGGCTGTCTTGCATAGCCAATCATCTGCAACAATCGGCTTGGTGCTACTGGAAAACACCGGCGGATTCAGCCTAAGGAAACGGGTTAAGTGATCAACAGGTGGTGGTGGTGGTGGGTTGTTGTTGTTGTTGTTGTTGTTCCCCTGATTCTGATTCTGAACTAACAACTGCATCAGGGCATTCTGCTGCTGGATCAACTGAGTGAGCTCCGGTGGGAAATAAAATCCGTTGTCACGTCTCGGAGGCATCTGAGGGTTTAGAAAAAGATGAGAATACAGAATAGAATGAGGTCTAGAGGGAAAACACTACCCATATGCACATGAGACAAGTTGCAATCAAAATCACTTCAATCAATTCAAACAAGGGCATACAACGGTCTAACTATCATTACAAAAGTGCTCGGACTATACTAGATACATGGGGGAACACTACTACTGTTATGGTGGTCGACTAGAAAAACTGCTCCGATGAAGACTCCATGATATCTGCTCCAGCTTCATCAACATAGTCATCATCACTATCATCTGGGTCCGAGCCGGTGTCGCCAATGTTGATGTAGTTCGCTGGACATGTGAAATCTTCATCTTCTCCTTCTGTCGCGGGGAATCCCATAAATACTTTCAGCTTCTTCTTCAGATCATCGCTCTTCTCCACTAGTGTTGCTATTTCCTCCTCATATCCATCGCATGTTCATTTGAGTTCTTCCTCCAGTTTCATGATCTTGGTCATGGCCTTCTTCAGATCTATCATGCCTGCGCACATTTGGTTCTCCTGGCATCGAATGTGCTGGTTTAACTCTTGGATGAAAGCTAAAATTGATCTATCCTTCCTGGTGCTAATCATCTCCCATTGTTCATCCCTGCGCCCACAAATCTGGTAGATAGTATCCTTAAGCTCCTTGTGGTAAACTTCTCCAATACGGCCCATGGTGATGTGGGCTGCCATGCTCTTTCCTAGACTCCAGGTTGGTGCATCAAAGGAAAACTCTATGGGTTCGGTGATGGGCATGAACGTCCTTCTGGGAACTTGAACTTGAATCATCCAGCGCTCCTCTTCCGGTAAAGTGGCGTTGTAGGTCCCGGTGAAGCTTGGTACTCCGATGTTCAGGTACTTGGTGACTTCCTTCAGGTGTCGTCCAAAGGGTGTATCTTCATTTAGTTGCATGAACTTGTTCCTTGCATCCGCCATCCTAAAAGAGAGTAGAAAAGATGAGGAGTCAGAATGAGAAGAGAGAGTAGTGATCTAGGGCTTTGGCTTAGTGGTCGTGTCCTACAGTCAGTGTGTGCTCTGATACCATCTTGTAGCGACCAGACCTCAAACAGTCTGATCTCTGTGCATCAGTGTCATCCCTGGATCAGTAATGCTGACACGCACAATACTTGAAGGTTTTATAATAGAGTGGCAATCACACACTTATTACATCAAATGTCTCAAAAGAGAGCTTAATACAATAAATATGGCTTAAGGCCATCTAATAACGATAACATCGGAAGGCTTGGAAGATAAGTGAGTCCATTAACTCCAACGGCATCACTGAGTATAGGACCACGATCCTAAAGCATCTTACTCGTTGTCTGAAAAGTCTGCAACATGAATGTTACAACCCGAAAATGGGTCAGCACATGGAATATGCTGGCAATGTAACACATAGAGAGTAATGAAAATGATAAAGCTATACTACATGCATATATGGCTGGTGGAAAGCTCTATGGTTATAGTTTTTGCATAAAGCCATTTTTTCCCTACTGCAAAGGAATAGATTTATTTAACTATCATGGTAGTTGTTAAACATTGAGAATGGTTGACAGCATTCTCAATCCCAATTAAGCATCATCAATAAAACCCAACAATATTAATTAAAGTAACATGATGAGATTCACATGATAATCCAAGTACTAGATACCCAAAACATCCATAACCGGGGACACGACTAATCATGGTTAGTTTATACACTCTGCAGAGGTTGTGCACTTTTCCCCACAAGACTCGATCTCCTCCGTTGATTTTCTCGCACTGCATGGTGTTTGAGAAACGGATGACCGAGACATAGTCTTTCAGAAGCGCTAGCACCTTACGATGGG
Organism: Triticum aestivum; assembly: GCF_018294505.1. Classification (NCBI taxonomy): domain Eukaryota; kingdom Viridiplantae; phylum Streptophyta; class Magnoliopsida; order Poales; family Poaceae; genus Triticum; species Triticum aestivum. The sequence continues at coordinate 716,808,592 of NC_057801.1, forward strand.
TAGACCTGTACATCTACTTTCCCCTACATCTGCTAGTCTACCACTGTAAGAGTTCGCACGACTTAATCAACTATGCTAGAGCCCATAATAGCATGTGGCTGCACACAGAAGTTTCTAGCATGAATAATCTTATGATCCCTTTGAGCCTGGGTGGCTGTCCAAAAACAAACAGGCAATCCTGGAATACCCAAGTGCCTCAATCCACCCAGATGTGTATTAAAGTTGCCACCTTAAATAAACCATTAATTAACAATCTCACATCTGTCATGGATACACTCACCCAATCCACGTCTACTAGCATAGCATGTCATAATAAGCAAACGTAGAAGTAACTCCCAGGGGTCTGATAATAAAACTGGTAATTGGTACTACCTCATCTACTTCCCAAAACCCACATATTAATCAGATCCTAATCATGCAATTGTTTGAGGATTGATCTAATGCATAAAAACTGGGTAGTAAAGAGATATGATCAAAGTGTTACTTGCCTTGCTGATGATCCGTGAAACCTAGGGATTCGAAGTAGCAAGCGGCGCAATCCGGGTACTCTACCGCAAGCAAACAAACAAACAAGCCTACAATAAGTACTCATCTAATGTACTAGTAAAACTCAAATAAGAGATCTAACCAGAAAGTTCAACTTAAGAACTCCGGTTGGCAAAAAGAATCAAACCAAACAAAGCAACGAAGATCAAACTGCGAAAGAAACAAACTTCGTTTACTAATCTGAACCTAAGTCAAATTTTAAAGAAGTAAAAACTTGTTTGAGTAGATTATTCGGAAAGAGGGTTTTGAGACGAAACTCTAGGCGCTTGAATCGCCTGATTCCGATAAACGAGCGAAAAGTTATACCAAAACGAAAATCAGATCAGAAATCACGATCAGAAAATCGCGGAATAAATCCGAGAAAAAGAAAAACGACGAATAGATTAACGAACGAACGTTCGTTATCTGGATCTAAACGATGAACGCGTTCGTTTAAAATGAACGAACGAGCGAACGCTCGCCAATTAACCTAAATCGAAAAAAACCGATCTAATAAAAAATAGATCTAAAAAAACCAATGAAAAACCGATGGAAAAACCGAACGGTTTTTTCTAAAAAAAAACCGGCGCCGGCGGTGGTCAACCTCGGCGGCGGCGGCGCGGATTAGGGTTAGGGTTTGGGCGCGGGTGGCGGCGGCTGGGCTGGGGCGCTATTTAAAGACCCCGGCCAGGCGGAGTCCTGGCCGGTTACGGCCCAAGGTCGGTTCGGACTTTTTTTAAATAATTTTCACACAGAAAAACAAACGAAGGAAATACTAAACGGACACCAAAAATCCTGAAATAAATTTTCCCTGACTTCTAAATTCAAGCCGGACAAGATGAACATTTATTTGGGGCCTAAATGCAATTTCGAAAAACGCACATTTTTCCTAAATTCAAATAAAATAGCAATAAAATCCAAAATAAAATCTTATTTGATTTTTTATTAAATCCTCAATATTTCTATATTTTGGGAAAGTCATTTTATTCCCTCTCTCATATTTTTGTAATTGAAATAATTGAAGATAAAATAAATAAAATCAATTGATCCTATTTCAAAAATTTGAGAAAACTCAAATATGAAATTTACAAAATCCCCAACTCTCTCCGTGGGTCCTTGAGTTGCTTCAAATTTCTCGGATCAAACCTGAAATGCAATAAAATATGATATGTAATGATGATCTATGTATAACATTCCAAATTGAATATTTGGGATGTTACAAGGTTCTACTTGGTACTTTATTGAAACAAAAGCTATAAAACATGATTACTACAGTAGCATAATCATGTGGACGCACAAAAACAGTAAGGGTAAATATTGGGTTGTCTCCCAACAAGCTTTTTTCTTTAATGCCTTTCTAGCTAGGCATGATGATGGCAATGATGCTCACATAAAAGATAAGAATTGGAACATAAAGGGAGCATCATGAAGCATATGACTAGCACATTTAAGCCTAACCCACTTCCTATGCATAGGGATTTTGTGAGCAAACAACTTAAGGGAACAATAATCAACTAGCATAGGAAGGCAAAACAAGCATAGCTTCAAAACTTTAAGCACATAGAGAGGAAACTTGATATTATTGCAATTCCTACAAGCATATGTTCCTCCCTCATAATAATTTTCAGTAGCATCATGAATGAATTCAACAATATAACCAGCACCTAAAGCATTGTTTTCATGATCTACAAGCATAGAATTTTTACTACTCTCCACATATGCAAATTTCTTCTCATGAATAATAGTGGGAGAAAACTCAACAAAATAACTATCATGTGAGGCATAATCCAATTTAAAACTAAAATCATGATGACAAGTTTCATGGATATCATTATTCTTAATAGCATACAAGTCATCACAATAATCATCATAGATAGCAACTTTGTTCTCATAATCAATTGGAACCTCTTCCAAAATAGTGGAATCATCACTAAATAAAGTTGACACTCTTCCAAATCCACTTTGATGTTCATCACAATAAGATTCAACATCCTCCAAAATAGTGGGATCACTACTTCCTAAAGTTGACACTCTTCCAAACCCACTTTCATCAATATAATCATCATAAATAGGAGGCATGCTTTCATCATAATAAATATTCTCATCAAAACTTGGGGGACAAAAAATATCATAATCATCAAACATAGCTTCCCCAAGATTGTGGCTTTGCATATAATTAGCATCATGGATATTCAAGGAATTCATACTAACAACATTGCAATCATGCTCAACACACAAAGATCTAGTACCAAACATTCTATATATTTCTTCTTCTAGCACTTGAGCACAATTTTCCTTTTCATCAAACTCACGAAAGATATTAAAAAGACGAAGCGTATGAGACAAACTTAACTCAATTTTTTTAGTTTTCTTTTATAAACTAAACTAGTGATAAAACAAGAAACAAAAAGATTCGATTGCAAGATATAAAGATATACCTTCAAGCGCTAACCTCCCCGGCAATGGCGCCAGAAAAGAGCTTGATGTCTACTATGCAACCTTCTTCTTGTAGACGTTGTTGGGCCTGCAAGTGCACAGGTTTGTAGGACAGTAGCAAATTTCCCTTAAGTGGATGACCTAAGGTTTATCAATACATAGGAGGCGTAGGATGAAGATGGTCTCTCTCAAACAACCCTGCAACCAAATAACGAAGAGTCTCTTGTGTCCCCAACACACCCAATACAATGGTAAATTGTATAGGTGCACTAGTTCGGCGAAGAGATGAAGATACAAGTGCAATATGGATGGTAGATAAAGGTTTTTGTCATATGAAATAATAAAAACAACAAGGTAACAAGTGGTAAAAGTGAGCGTAAACGGTATTGCAATGATAGGAAACAAGGATATGGTTCATACTTTCACTAGTGCAAGTTCTCTCAACAATAATAACATAGATAGATCATATAACAATCCCTCAACGTGCAACAAAGAGTCACTCCAAAGACACTAATAGCGGAGAACAAATGAAGAGATTATGGTAGGGTACGAAACCACCTCAAAGTTATTCTTTCGGATCAATCTATTCAAGAGTTTGTACTAGAATAACACCTTAAGACACAAATCAACCAAAACCCTAATGTCACCTAGATACTCCATTGTCACCTCAAGTATCCGTGGGCATGATTATACGATATGCATCACACAATCTCAGATTCATCTATTCAACCAACACAAAGTACTTCAAAGAGTGCCCCAAACTTTCTACCGGAGAGTCAAGAACGTGTGCCAACCCCTATGCATAGGTTCATGGGCGGAACCCGCAAGTTGGTCACCAAAACATACATCAAGAGGCACATGATATCCCATTGTCACCACAGATAAGCATGGCAAGACATACATCAAGTGTTCTCATAAAAGACTCAATCCAATAAGATAACTTCAAAGGGGAAACTCGATTCATCACAAGAGAGTAGAGGGGGAGAAAAATCATAAGATCCAACTACAATAGAAAAGCTCGGGATACATCGAGATTGTGCCATAAAGGGAACACAAGAGAGAACACGAGAGAGAGAGAGAGATCAAACACATAGCTACTGGTACATACCCTTAGCCTCGAGGGTGAACTACTCCCTCCTCGTCATGGAGAGCGCCGGGATGATGAAGATGGCCACCGGTGAAGGATCCCCCTCTGGCAGGGTGCCGGGAAGGGCTCCCGAGAGGTTTTTGGTGGCTACAGAGGCTTGCGGCGGCGGAACTCCCCATATATCTTGTTATTCGATGGTTTTAGGGTATGAGGGAATATATAGGCGAAAGAAGTCGGTCGGGGGGTGCTCGAGGAGTCCACGAGACAGGGGGCCGCACCCTATAGGGGAAGGGGGGCGCCCCCTATCTCCTGGGCTCCTCAGGGATCTTCTCACTTGATCTCCAAGCCTCCAGGATGATGTTCTTCCAAAAAATTACGATGCCAAAGGTTTCATTCCGTTTGGACTCCGTTTGATATTCCTTTTCTTCGAAATACTCAAATAGGCAATAAAACAGCAATATGGGTTGGGCCTCCGATTAATAGGTTAGTCCCAAAAGTAATATAAAAGTGTATAATAAAGCCCATAATCATTCAAAACACATAGTAATATAGCATGAATGCTTCATTAATTATAGATAAGTTCGAGACGTATCAATCAACGGTTGGGGGTGGGGGCTACTTCGTGGCGGTGCTTGGGGACGAGAAGGTGGCCTAATGGAGGAGTTGACCAATTCGGCAGTGGTGGCGTGCGGCCGCGGCAGTGGGAGGTGGTGATGGTGCCTAGTCGCAGCAGTGAGAAGAGGTGTTGGCTGCGGAGGCGTGCAAGTGGAGGTGGTGGCGATGGGCACGGGCCGAGGCGGCGGCGGGGAGTGGGGAGCGCGGCCGCGACGGAGAAAGGGGAAGGGAGTGGGTTGGTGGACGGGGAGATAGTGGGCTTGAAGGGTTTGAGATGTGGGTTCCGAAAAGAATTCACCTGCGCGTCGTGATCTCGCGCGCGAGGAGATCTGACGGCCAGCGAAGGTGTGTGTGCCGGAAACGTCTAACAAGCACAACTGCACTTTTTAGGTTTTAGGTTTTTTTAATTTCAAGTTTTGCTCCATGGGGCAATCCATTGATACTACTACTATACAAAAGTATACATTTTTTAAAAGGCTAGAGGGCGGGGCAGTCTAGCTTGGTCAGTTTCACGAGAGGCGAGGGCCTTTGTGATTTGACGCTCATTACTGCTGGAAGGCGGGGCCTTGTGATTTGACTGCTTGTATAAATGTACCGACAACCCGAGAAGGAGCAAAGAACCGTGCAGTATACTCAAGTTTTCCACTGGAGTAGTACTACGACGGAGGAGCACGAAACATGGCAGCCTAGTGCCATATGGCGATAAAAATGATCTAATTTGCTAGTCATCTCATTGTTAGCGTTGTTGTATTCATTCCCTCAAAAAAAGCAATGTTCTATTCATGCCTCGCAGAGAACATGAGACGTGCGGCGAAACACCCGAAGCAAAAGATGAAACACAAGAGCAAAAGAAGATGGAAGATTATCACCCCAAATGATCTAATTCGCCGTGGAGTCGTAATTGCTTCTTCATCGCCTCCACGACCTCCATCTCCTTGCGTGTCTCCTCCGCCATCTTCTTCATTCTGTCCATGACTCGGGATTTCTCGACGCGACCCTTCATCATCTGTTCCATGGTCGCATTACGTACCTTGACAGCATCCGGGTGCTCGATGCGGAGCTTTGCCAACTCCTCCATCTGTTCCATGACGACGGCCTGCATCATCTTCATCGAGGAACTACTATTCTCATGCAGCTTCTTCCAGCCGGTGTTCTTCTTCTTCAACAGGTCGAGCTCGTGGCAGAGCTTCGCCTTGTCCTCCTGAAGTTGTAGGATTTCGCTGATCGCCTTCTTCTTCAAGGCAATGCTCTTCTTCAGCAGCATCACCAAGCCGGTGGTCAACACCCTCTGCTTATTGAGCTCAGCGGGCATGTCGCCGAGGCTCTCCTTCAGCAGCTCTACCAATCCTTGGATGAACTCCTTCTGCTTATTGAGGTGCTTATTGAGCTGATCGGGCATGCCATCGAGGGATAATGACTCCAGCGCTACTGGCCCGGCATGTTCCCCTCCGCGGCTAGCGTGCTCCTGGGAGCCATCGCCTGCCCGTGAGAGATCTTTCGAGGTCTCTGCGTGGCGGCGAGCCCTCTTTTTTTTCCTGCAGCCTTGGTTGCCGCTCCCTTGTTACGAGTAGTTCTCGACCTAGAGCTCTGCTCACCGGCCATGGCAAGGACAGATGAAGAAGAAGCACTTATGAGGAGGAAAGGTAGAGTAATTTTCGGTTAGGTAGTTCCCCTTTTTATAACCTAAGTACTAGCACTAGTACTAATACCTGCATAGCAGGAACACATTCAGGTTTGGTACGTACTAGTAGGTGTGAGCAGGCTTTCGAATGGGATGGGAACAAGGTAAAGATTAATTGATGGTTTTGGTTTTGAGGCCCGAAACGGCTCCCGATGAGTTTAGTGGAACATAAATTTCAAGTAGACTACACTGCTCAAATGTGTAAATATTATGTTACTGTCAAAAATTGGCACAAAATATGAAGTAGACCAATGGAAGTACTACTAGAAACCCATGATTTAACTACTCGCATGGGCGCAATGGAGTAGTAATGTCTTTCTTCCGCCCTCACATCCACTCAATTTGCATGCGCTGTATTAATTGACCATCAATGAAGTGAACGACTTTACACGCGTCAAATTATCACATGGGTGGATCTTGGTACAAAATTGCATCCGCCCATGTACCCGCGTGTGCGTGCGTGGCGTGCGTGCACATCTTCGCTTCGTGCATGTACTGACAGTATGGCTCTGGGAGGACGAGTACATTCTTCTGGAACCAGCATCACGTCACTGTGATCAATCCACACAAGGAAGTCGCGACAACGCCTCCACATGTTCCACGTGGCTTCATGAACTGTAAGAGAGACACTGTGTAGCTTGCCATTGGAATTCTAATTTACGTGTTTTGCACATACTCGAAGTACTAGTAATTAAGGTACACATGCATTGCACGCATCAGATTTTGCAACCAAATTATGAATAAATACCACACTATAGCATGTAAGCTCTGAGTCATATATGCCTGATGTAGACCTTCATTTAATTCTTACAGTTCATCTCATTCAAAATCAATTAGTTTTTATAAAAAAGCTAGGGCCTCTTGGATTTGTAGGATTTCCAAAAGGCGGGAATAGGAAAAACATGGGATTATAGTGGAATGTCGTCTTGAATCCAACAGGAATATACGAGTGTTTGATTGTGCATAGAAAAAACGCAGAATTCTTTCAAAGAGGTTTGACTGGATGGGATGTTTCCTATGAAATCTAGTGCAAATGAATCATATGGAAAAATTCCTATGGTTTACAATCCTACGAATCAAACAACCAAGATAGGAAAAATTCCTAAGGATTAGAATCCTCAAAATTCCTTTGAGAATCCTTTGAATCAAAGAAGCCCTTAATCTATTTTATGATTCATGGAATTGTGTGTTGTAAAGCATGAAGTAAAAACAAATAATGGCAATTAAACTAGAATTTTTTTGCGTAGTTATGATACAGAAGATTCTAGAACAAAAGAGAACCACTGTTGTTTTCAAGTTTGTGCATTATACTTAAGTTTC